>NW_022196894.1:54274175-54298862 GCF_008632895.1 Mastomys coucha | reverse complement strand
CTTAAGGTGTGCTGTCAACTTGCTGGTGTATGCTCTTTCCAGTTTCTTTTTGGAGGCACTTAAAGCTAGTTACATAAGATTTTAAAAGGACAGATATGACTGACTAAATATATCTCTTGAGCTGTAAGAGCGTAGACCCTAGTGCATTCCAGGCTACAAGGTACCAATGTGTCATGGTCCTCTGAGGATCATGTGTTCTGCTCATGTTTGTCTCAGATTCAAGGATTCTGTTTTAGACCAACAACATTCTGTGACTGCCACATTTGAGCTTCAAAGAAATCAGCCAACAGTCAGCCACAGCTAGTTGAGACAAGTCACTGATATCTAGGTCTAATCAGTACAGATAAGATTATGACTGGAAGTTTAAAAGCCAGATGTTCTGCTGTGTTTATGAGAATACAGAGATCACTACTTCTCCAGGTTTGAAACCAGAGAGTATAAATAAGACACAACCCAAGGAGTTCTCAGAAATTCTGAGTCTGAGACCATTTCAGGGATGCTTCCCTACAGTGTCTGAAATAAAAACATTTCTTGAAATTGTATGGTTGTACTATTGAGGTTGTGTTTTATGAATACTGTTTTTGGAACCGCATGAACAAATTAGTAAACCATAATCTCACGCCTGAAATAGGAACTTCTTTTCTTTCTTTCCTTTACCCTGCACCCAGGAAGTGTCAGTCCATTTGGGGAATGTGTAAAGATTTTGGTTTATCCAAAAAATATATTCCAGCAAGTTGTCCAAAATAATGACAAATATAACAAAAGTATGAACTGTTCACTCTAGAACACAGGATGAGAAAAGCAACTCAGCCATGCTTATGAGCCAGTGCAGTGGTACAAATGGGGTCACTTGTTGAACAGATGTTCCATTTCCAGATGCTAGGAAGTATTCAGTAAGCTAATAGGAGAGTGATGGTCAAACCAAAGCCATCTATCTCCATCACACACACAGTCCTTGCTGGGGAGGGGGAGCAGGCAATGGCAAAGTAAAATATAAGAATATAAGAAGTGAGGCAATGAGCCGTGTGAAGGAAAAGAATGTGGGATGGAGAATAAAGAATGGTAAGCAACATCAGGGATGTTTTGCCATGGGTCCTTGCCCAGAGGTCTGTTTATGAAGAAAAGTGGCACCGCTGCTCAATCCTTCTGTGAAACTGTGAAATCATGGTGCTTGTATTTCCAGAGGATTAGGTTGTGCCAGGATAGTGCTTGCCTTCATCAAGGGCAGAGCAAAGATGGGGATCCCTCACCCCACTTTACTTCATGCTTTGTCTCAGCTGTCACAAACCTGAAGACCGAGTCCCTGAAGTTCTGCTATATTTCCTTCATGAGTATCTCATGGTACATTGTGACATTACCGTATGCGTAGTATTGCTTCATCAGTACAGGAGCTTATCAAGGTGCCGATTTTACCTTGAATGTGGATTAATAAGGTGAGGCAGTAATTGCTGTAATACAGGGAAAACCAGAAATAAAATGAAGTAAGAAACTTTCCCAAACACAAACCGATGATTGATAGAATTAATAGAGAGAGAAAATAAACTCCCATGTTTTGTATTTTGTTAAATCCAGATAAGGAAAAGTAAAAGAAGAGAGGACAGGCCCACAACAACCTGACCTTCCCCAAAATAAATGTGAATGAAAAGACAGTATTACTTTAAGCTTAGAGGGATATGTGCTTTCAAGAGTTGTTTTGTGGGTAGAATAATTAGGCTTCTAGATTCACCCACTTAAAAATATCTCAACACTAAGTACTTTTAAATTAAATTTGAAAATATCTATTTTTATTTTATTATTGTGTGGGTGACAAAAAAAAAGATATTGTAGGTATTGAAGAGGGGGTCTCTGGGACGAGTGGGGGTACAAAAGGGAAACAAGAATGTGATGCAATTCTATTTACTTAAAATATGTTTTTAAATGTTAACAAATTCAAATAAATTGAAATCATGTAACTTTTCTCATCCTAATGCAATAAAACTTAAAAAGAAAAGATATGACAAATGTCTAGAAGTGGAGCTGAATCCATTCCCTATTTGCTGATTGCTTCCAAAACCAAAATATATTGACTCCAAAGCATACAGAAATCAGGTCATAGCCAGGCGGTGGTGGCACATGCCTTTAATCCCAGCACGTGGGAGGCAGAGGCAGGCAGATTTCTGAGTTTGAGGCCAGCCTGGTCTACAGAGTGGGTTCCAGGACAGCCAGGGCTATACAGAGAAACCCTGTCTCAAAAAACAAAAAAAAGAGAACAGAAATCAGGTCATGAAATTAACTGAAGGCCTTAGCAATTTAGCACAGAGCAACCTCTTCCCTGCTTAGAAATAGACTCATGTTCCCTTTGTCTTTTAGAATGAGTCTAAACTCATTAGTGCTATACTCAGAGCTTTGACTCCAAACATTAACTAACATTAAATTACATTAGCCTAATTTGTAATTCAATGTACAGCTCTGCCTTGTATTGTACTCCTGGCCTAAAAAATGGAAATTTTATGTTCATATCTATATTTTATTAACCATCCTTCCCCCCATCTACCTCTCAGCTTAGTTCTGCAGGTTCTTTAAGTCTGTATTTAAAATATTTTCCCCTTGCTACTTCATACTGCCTACTTCTGCCCTTATCTCTAAAGCCCAGAGCCTAAGCCAACACTGAGTCACATGCTTTGCAGACCTCTATCACTAGAAATAAAATCCTCTCTAACTCTGTAGGGCTCGTACTTCTCTGTCTCTGCTGTTAAAACTGTTAATCTCTGAAGCTTATTAGAAATTAACAGAAATCATCTGCCCACTGCTACAGTGGAAAAAAAGATGTGGGCATAGAAAGTAAGGTGTCCCCTAAAATGTTATGCTCTGTGTGGTGCAGAAGATTATAAACAATATCCGTATTTCCAGTTTTGAAAGTGTGTGCTCAGTAACCATATGGCAAGCATAAATGAAAAATAATAAACACTGCTGTATAGACACAGGCAGCAGAAATGTTGCAAAACTTCAAGCCAAGTGACAACATAGGAAAGAGGCAGCTGCAGTGGCCTGATTGAGAGCAGACGAAGGTGGCATTACTAAATTTGGAGTTTACAGCAGTCCACAGAAAAGCACTAGGAAATAGTCAGCTGAAATTCACAACAGAACTTCTACTTGTTCATCCCACCATAGGTTTTATACCATGGAACTGAGCGGGCCAAACCAACCTTCAATGGAAAGAGGTTATCACGTCTGTCATTCTCAAAGGCACAATGTCTTAATATCCTTAGCACTTTGCTGTTTTCCTTTCTTCCACAGAGTTAAAAGTTCATCGTACCCTAGGACAGGGAGATTAGGAGAAAAAGTAAATACACTGAGACCTGAGACAAAGAAGCCTCCCCTGCCCAGAGTCTGCTTTCAGCAAGTTTAAGAGCATCATGTGGCAATTCGCCAACATTCACGATGTCTTTAGGAGAGAAACCCTAAGTCGGTGTTAATGATGGTTCAAGATCTTTCGGGGACCCAGGCTCACAGGAGGATACATCTTCTGAAGTGGGAGATCCTTCCACTCCCAAGGTTACTAGCGCATCATGACGGCTCTTAGGTGAACTTGATTATCTCATATAGTATCCTGTTCAGAGAGAAAGCCACCAGAGAGTTTTGGCTTCTATGCCATTTCATCCAGAGGTTCAGGAGAGGGATGGTGAAGACAGATGCTTAGGGAATCTTTCCACTACATGCGACATCTTCCATCTCCTACCCCTTAAGAAACGCGTTTGTTGTTATAGAGTTGGTAATTAAAGTCAGGGACTTATGAGAGAATCATAACATCAAGCCACACCCCAGTGCAAGAAATTCATTACATGTCTGGTGTTCTGATATATTTACTTAATGGGCAAACAGATGAAGCTTGAAGATACTATAGACTATGATGGCCTGAGGAAAAGACGATAGTGATGATGCGCCCTCTAGTGGTATATGAGTATAGAAAGATATCTCATAAGCTAACGTTGCTTCCTAAATCCAAGTAAGTCAGTTCATTGAAACAACGCAGTTTATTGACTTTACTCTTATTGGCCCACAGGTGTGTTACTGAAGACACTTTTGTTACAGGACATGGAAGTTTTAAGCTAGTACTGAATTGGAAGTTTCCTCCATGCTGGCTAGTTTCCTGGTGCCAGAAGGTCCTCTGCAAGCTGAGGAGGGAGAAAAGTTCTTAAGAGTCTTCCTCAGCTCTGCACCCTGTAAGCTACAATGGCAGCCAGCCTGACAGAAGAGGCCATTGGTGTGATAGCAGCACTAATGTTACAGAGGTCAACTACTCTTTGACTGGACTATGGGCCCACTCCAAAGAGGACACAATTCATATGTCATACTATAAACTGGGCCAAGAACCTGTAGCTGGAGGGAGGGTCATCCCAAGGGAGGGCCTAGTGCTATTATTTTGCTAAATGACACAGTATAAAACCACCTTGTAGCTCAATGCTGATCAATTAGTGCAGCTGTCAGCCTTCATCAGAAAACTTTTTGCAGGGAGGGGCAATTTATACAAAGTCTTCTTAGTGGTCAAAGTGTGGAGAACAAGTAGACCTCAGAGTTCTAAATCTTAGATGGACATCTCTATCACCATACCACACCAAATCAAACTAGGCTCAGTGTACATGGGGAAAGAGCTGAGAGAAAGCCTGAAGGAGCCAGAGGTGGGGGAAGACTGCTATAAATCTGTGTCTTTTGAACAAAATAGGACCTTTGCACTCCTGAACTCACAGACCTGGAATTAGCTACATAAAACCTGCATATGATCAAACCAGTCAACATGCCTTCAGGGATTTGGGGGAAGGGCACACAAGGTCCCACTTCTAGCTGAATAGCTGTTGGCAGAGCATGGCTTCGGGGGTCGGGGGGAAGAGTAGTTTTTCTGTGGGAGTTTGGTCCAAGGTAGGTTTTCCATGTTTAAGCGAATGGCCCCATACCCATGTGCATATGTGCAGCTATAAGACTAAATGGTCACAGTGAATTAAATAAAAAAGGACATAAACTTGGTATCCTTCTAGCATTCTAGGATGGATTAGAGATGGGGACTAGGGAATGAATATAACCAAAATATATCTGTGAAATTCTCAAGGAATAAATAAAAATACTACTGAAAAATAGAAGTAGAATTTGGATTAATTTTTTGGGGGGGAGAAAAAATTTATTCAGATTATACTTTCATAACCAAAGGAAGTTAGGAAAGGGACTCACACAGAACAGGGATTCACACAGGGCAGGGACTCACACAGGACAGGGACTCACGCAGGACAGGGACTCACTCACGCAGGGCAGGGACTCACACAGGACAGGGACTCACACAGGGCAGGGACTCACACAGGACAAGGACTCACACAGGGCAGGGACTCACACAGGACAGGGACTCACACAGGACAGGGACTCACACAGGACAGGGACTCACACAGGGCAGGGACTCACTCACTCAGGGCAGGGACTCACACAGGACAGGGACTCACACAGGGCAGGGACTCACTCACACAGGGCAGGGACTCACACAGGACAGGGACTCACACAGGACAGGGACTCACACAGGGCAGGAACTTGGAGACAGGAGTGGATGCAGAGGCCTGCTTCCCCTGGATTGCTCAGCTTCCTTTCTTTCTCTCTTTGTTTGTTTGTTTGTTTGTTTCTCTCTCTCTCTCTTCCTTTTTTGTGTTTAAATTCATTTTTTATTAAATATTTTCTTTATTAACATTTCAAATGATATCCCCTTTCCTGGTCTTTTCTTTGAGTTTGTTTATATAGTGGATTGCATTGATGGATTTCTGTATATTGAACCATCCCTGCATCCCTGGAATGAAGCCTACTTGATCATGATGGATGACCATTTTGATGTGTTCTTGGATTCAGTTTGCAAGAATTTTATTGAGTATTTTTGCATAAATATTCATAAGGGAAAATGGCCTGAAGTTCTTTCTCCTTCTTTGTTGGGTTTTTGTGTGGTTTTTGTATCAGAGTAATTGTGGCTTCATAGAATAAAATGGGTAGAGTACCTTCTGTTTCTATTTTGTGGAATAGTTTGAGGAGTATTGGTATTAGATCTTCTTTGAAGGTTTGATAAAACTCTGCACTAAACCCATCTGGTCCTGGGCTTTTTTGGTTGGGAGACTATTAATGACTGTTTCTATTTCATTAGCAGATATGGGACTGTTTAGATCATTTATCTGATCTTGATTTAACTTTGGTATCTGGTATCTGTCTAGAAAATTGTCCATTTCATCCACTTTTTCCAGTTTTGTTGAGTATAAGCCTTTGTAGTAGGATCTCATGATTTTTTTTGGATTTCCTCAGTGTCTGCTATTATGTCTCCCCTTTCATTTCTGATTTTGTTAAATAAGATACTGTCTCTGTGCCCTCTAGGTAGTTTGGCTAAGCGTTTATCTATTTTGATGATTTTTCTCAAAGAACCAGCTCCTGGTTTGGTTGATTCTTTATATAGTTCTTTTTGTTTCTACTTGGTTGATTTCAGCCCTGAGTTTTATTATTTCCTGCAGTCTATTCCTCTTGGGTAAATTTGCTTCTTTTTGTTCTAGAGCTTTCAGATGTGCTGTCAAACTTCTAGTGTATGCTCTCTCCAGTTTCTTTTTGGAGGCATTCAGAGCTATGAGTTTTTCTCTTAGCACTGTTTTCATTGTGTCCCATAAGACTGGGTATGTTGTGTGCTTTGAGCTTTAGTAAGGTGTCTTTTATGAATTTAGATGACCTTGAATTTGGAGCATAGATGTTCAGAATTGAGACTTCATCTTAGTATATTTTACCTTTGATGACTATGAAGTGTCCCTCCTTATCTTTTTTGATAACTTTAGATTGAAAGTCAATTTTATTCAATATTAGAATCGCCACTCCAGCTTCTTTCTTGGGACCATTTGCTTAGAAATTTTTTTTCCAGTGTTTTACTCTGAGTAGTGCCTATCTTTGTCACTGAGGTTGGTTTCCTGTACGCAGCAAAATGTTGGGTCCTGTTTACGTCACCAGTCTGTTAGTCTATGTCTTTTTATTGGGGAATTGAGTCCACTGATACTAATAGATATTAAGGAAGAGAAATTGTTGCTTCCTGTTATTTTGTTGTTAGAGTTGGAATTCTGTTCATGTAGCTATCGTCTTTTAGTTTTGTCAAATTATTACTTTCTAGCTTTTTCTAGGGTATAGTTTCCCTCCTTGTGTTGGAGTTTTCCATTTATTATCCTTTGAAGGGCTGGGTTTTTGGAAAGATATTGTGTAAGTTTGGTTTTGTCATGGAATGCCTTGGTTTCTCCATCTATGGTAATTGAGAGTTTTGCTGAGTGTAGTAGCCTGGGCTTGTATTTGTGTTCTCTTAGGGTCTGTGTGACACCATCCCAGGCTTTCATAGTCTCTGGTGAGAAGTCTGGTATAATTTTGATCAGTTTGCCTTTATATGTTACTTGACCTTTTTCACTTACTGCTTTTAATAGTCTTTGTTTTGGGCATTTGGTATTTTGACTATTATGTGATGGGAGGAATTTCTTTTATGGTCCAAACTATTTGGAGTTCTGTAGGCTTCTTGTATGTTCATGGGCATCTTTTTCTTTAGGTTAGAAGTTTTCTTCTATAATTTTGTTGAAGATATTTTCTGGCCCATTACATTGGGAGTCTTCACTTTCTTCTATACCTATTATCCTTAGGTTTGGTCTTCTCATTGTGTCCTGGGTTTCCTGGATGCTTTGGGTTAGGACCTTTTTGCATTTTGTGTTTTCTATGGTATCTTTTGCCAAGAAGATTCTCTCTTCTGTCTCTTGTATTCTGTTGGTGATGCTTCCATCTATGGTTCCTGCCTTCTTTCCTAGGTTTTCTATCTCCAGAGTTGTCTCCCTTTGTTTCTACTCCCATTTTTAGATCAGTTCCTTTACCTGTTTGGTTGTGTTTTCCTATAATTCTTTAAGGGATTTTTATTTTTCCTCTTTAAGGGCTTCTATCTGTTTACCTGTGTTCTCCTGTAATTCTTTAAGAAAGTTATTTTTGTCCTTCTTAAAATACTCTATCAGCCTCATGAGATATGATTTTAAATCTAAATCTTGCTTTTCTGGTGTGTTGAGGTATCCAGGACTTGCTGTGGTGGGAGTACTGGGTTCTGATGATGCCAAGTAGTCTTGGTTTCTGTTGGTAAAGTTCTTGAATTTGCCTTTCGCCATCTGTTAATCTCTGGTGTTAGATGTTCTTGTTGTCTCTGGCTGGAGTTTGTTCCTCCTGTGGGTCTGTAAGCCTGTGTCAGCACTCCTGGGAGACCAGCTCTTTCCTGGAAAGACCTGTGCAGAGGTCCCTCTGGGTGCAGAGGACCCTGTCCTAGCTGCTCTGCTGCTTCTGCTGCCTGTGCCTCCTGCTAGCCCCAGCTTAGACAGTCACAGGAAAGAAAATGTCGGGCTCACCTGAGATCTGGGGTCAGAGCATTCCCTGACAAGCTCTGGAGACAATTCTCTGGAGACAAGCTCTCCGCTGACAGGAGTAGTGCACAGAGGGTTGTGGAATAGCAGCACCACCTCCTAGATATAGATGGAGGCAGGAGGGACCTTGTCCTTGCTGCTCTGTCTCTTCTGCTCTGGATTATTTTTTTTTAAAAATCTAACATTTTAAGTTATTAATACAGGAATCCATTGTTACAGATCCAATTGTCTCCCAGTTTCCTCTACTTTGTATTTTGAAGTTGCGGCCTCCACCCAAGTACCTCAGATTGTCACCTTCTCTTAGGTATGGTGATATCCTGCACAGTCAGTCCAAGTGAAGCTATACCCATTGGAGTAAAGCATTCAATAAACCTCCAGCCCAATATGACGATAGTCCTTATGGAAGAAGGAAAGTGAAGGGGATCAAGAATACCATGTGATCATTAATATCAAGTAAGGTCTTGCAAGTCAAAAATCAAAGAACACCAAAAGCTGACAGCAAAATACCAAAAGCAGGGAGACAAATGAGGACCAGAGCTCTGCCTGGCACCTTTCACGGGAATGTCATTCTGCCCTCACTAGGATCCTCAGTTTCTAGCCTCAGTGCTTTAAGGCAATCACCTCTGTCCTTTTTTGTTTGTTTGTTTGTTTGTTTGTTCTTGGTTTTTCAAGACAGGGTTTCTCTGTATAGCCCTGGCTGTCCTGGAGCTCACTCTGTAGACCAGGCTGGCCTCGAACTCAGAAATTTGCCCACCTCTGCCTCCCAAGTGCTGGGATTAAAGGCATGCACCACCACCCAGATCATCTCTGTCCTTTAAAATACTCAACTTGTGGCACTTTCTTAAAGCATCCTTAGGAAGCTGATAGATTCCCATTTCTTTAACATTAGTTGTAAACTTAATGAATTAGATTTCAAAAGATATCATGTATTTGTCTTGGGAAGTAATATATTTGAGGGTAATCAGTAAATATCCAGGCTAAAAGATACCATCTCGCAGATTTATTCCCATCTATAAAATGCAACATCTTTCATGCAAAACATTATGGAAACTTGGTTTCATTATACATTTGTACTGTTTCGTGGTTCCATCAAGTTGACGTGTTTCCCCCATCTGTCCTACCATCATTAAAATACTCCTTAGATAGGCAGTATTCGCACTTGTAGTGAAAATCACTTCCTGATCAGTGATTTTTGCATGGTCTTTTGTGTCCTTACTATACCTGCTGCGGTGGGTTAAAGGACAAATGCCCTTCAGTAGGCTCCCTTGATTGAATACTTGGTATCCTCATGTGGTATTCTTTGGGAGAAGCTGTGAAGCCTTTGGAAGAGAGTCTTGTTGGAAGAATTACATCACTGGGGATAGACTGCGGACACTTTTTGTTCACGGTCTCTGCTTTGTGCTTGCACTGGAGGATGTGAGCTCTCGGCTTCCTGTGACTGCTTCTGCTTCTGTGTCTGCAGCTTGCTGCCATGCTTCTATCCCCACTTTGACAGACTCTCACCCCTCCCTCTGAAACCATAGACCAAAATAAAGCTCGTTTCTCCGTATGGTTTTTTTGTTTGGTTTGGTTTGGTCATGGTGTTGATCACAGTAACAGAAAACAAACTAAGACAGCTGCTCTTTATGTCACAGATTCCTTGAGTGTCCTTGATTTGAACATTCTTATTAAGCTTTCTGGGGATTATGAGTCTCTTGCCCTTCAAAATGCCTGACACTTATTGCAAAAATACTCCTGGTATTCTCCAGAGAACTACAGACAATAAATGGGCTAGCCAGTGTTTTACAGCTCTTTCCTTTCAACATTACCTCCTGAATGGAGGAGAGAAGCTTACTTACAAGATTCAGGAGGTTAACAAAACTTACACAGTAGTTCAGTAGTTGTGGTTGGCTTCATTGTTTATATGCTTGCCTGTGTGACCTATCACCGTGTTTGCAAACAGTCTTGCTCTTCTTGGCCACCCACATCCATGTGTTCATGCCCTTCCTCCCTACGTGGGCCACATTGCAGGTGTCTTCCTTGGTTAACCCAGGGAGTCACCTGGGAAAAGATTCTTGGTCTCCAAAGGATGCCTTATCCTTCCCATATAGGTGATTCTTGCTCCTACTTGACAATGACTTTTCTTTTTAAAATTTTCTTATTATTTAAATGCATTTTATACATCAAATATATTAATAATATTGAGTATTTTGAGAATCAAATAATACATACAAAATTGTTCAACTTTTATATTCATATCCTTTCAAATCCTAAAAATATCATTAATGAATATTTAATACTATCCATAACAGATGATCCTTTAGCTAATGTTGAATACTAAATTGTTTCAAAACATACAAAATATTCTTTGGGAAATAAGCATAGTAAAATAGCATAAAATTATTAAAAATGAACCATTAAGAAATATATTCAAAAGCTCTTATATGATACCACATAACACAGTGAGGGAGTATTTAAAACACATTATATACCTGGGTATATTGTCTAACAATCAGTTTACTTAAAAAAGATTACCAGTGACCTTTCATACTGGCTCACTCAACCACATCATCACAATTCCTCATCACAGGAATGCCTCTTTATCCTGCTTTGGGCGTGGCATCTTAAGCTAAGCTCCTTTTATAGATGCTCTCATTACTCTTAGTTCCTGACACCTGCTCTGAATCACAGTGTCTGTCTACACATGACAAACACTGTTCTTGTTCTTACTCAGATGAAGTGCTTATGATGAAAATTCACATGGACAAGTAGTCCACTAGGGCTATTTAAAATGTGAAGACCTGGGTTTTGTGTGATGTATTTGGGTCCATGAAACAAATTAGTGACCACATAAACAAAAAATCAAGTCTCCCTAAGTGGCAGCTGTGTGACCTTGTCCCTCTAGTTCATTATTTTACCCACATGTTCATCACAATACATAATATATTGCTTTGGGAGAACATCATGGTAGCAAGAATTTGTAATCAAGGAGTCCTTTTATCTCATGGAAGACATGAGAGAAGTAAAAAACAGGCAAGATGGAGCTCCTCAATACATGTTCCTGTGACCTGCTTCTTCCAGCAAGGCCCTTTTTCCTAATGTTTTAATGCTTTCAGAGCCTACCAAAATAGTGCCACCATCTGTGGACCAACCTTTTGATAAATGAGCTGAGTACAGGGTCCCCAATGAAGGAGCTAGAGAAAGGACCCAAGGAGCTGAAGGGTTTGCAGCCCCTTAGGACGAACAACAATATGAACTAACTAGTACCCTCAGAGCTCCCAGGGACTAAACCACCAACCAAAGAGTACACATGGTAGGACTCATGGCTCCAGCACAGTGTGTATAGTAGAGGATGGCCAAGCCAGTCATCAATGGGAGGAGAGGCCCTTGGCCCTGTGAAGGTTCTTTGCCAAAGTGTAGGGGAATGCCAGAGACAGTAAGCAGGAGAGGGTGGGGTGGCGAGCAGGGGGAGGGGGGAGGGAACAGGGGTTTGTTCTTGTTATTTTTTTGGTTTTGGGTTTTGTTTTTTATTTTTATTTTTTGTTTATTTTTTTTTGGAGGGGAAACTGGGAAAGGAGATATTGTATGACATGTAAATAAAGAAAATATCTAATAAAAAAGTCATTCAGGACAACAAGGAAAAAAATAAAATAAAATCCTTCTGGGAAGGAGGGTGTGACTGTTAAAAAAAAAAACTTTTCGGAGGGGATCCATTAAATCTAGACCATAAGAATGACAGTTTATACAATTTTTCAATTGGTAGTAATTCATATCTTTCTATAAATGAAGAGATCTGAATTATGCCTAGGATTTTTTCCATGCCACAAATTTCTATGGTTCTTAGATGGTAAGGAAAATCTTGTGAATTCAATGATGTTGACCAAAGTGACAAAGTTATATGAAGCTATGAGTATTGTATTATAGCATCCCAGGGTTCCTGTACATCCACTGACTTGGGGAAGAAAATGTCTATGTACCACCAAAATCAGTTTTCAGTCATTGGTAGGTGCATTCCCATCAAAATGTGTACAACCTTGCAAGGAAAAAAAAAAGTCATCCTGGGAAGGTAACCATGCATAGTCCTCTTCAGCAATTGCCTCCTTCTCCCCCACAAAGCAGGGCTTCCCTAGCATAATCTAAGAATGACATCTCTGAGAGAGTCTTCCTGGGAAGGGAGATCTGTAGTTAAGAAAGATTAGGAGCTTGGCAACGTGCAATATATATCAACACATGGGAGGCTCCAGGACGCCCCAGGCACCTAGTATTGTTCAATATTCCTTAACTCCAGAATTCATCTTGAAGTCATCTCTAATCTCATCCTTGTTTCTGCACTGGAAAAGGTGTTGTGTTATGGAAGAAATGAGGCAAAGATCTGAAATGTTTATAGCACTGTCTTTGGTGTTTTCTGCTTAATTCATCTTCCTAGTTTATTGAACACTGCTATTTTTAATATTGAAAACATCATATATATATATATAGTAAGTTATACTAATTGAAGAGTACATACATACCACAGAAAAGGTATAATGTTTTTTAACTTCCTTGTACCTAGATCCTTTGGATTTCCATGAATAATTTTTTATGTACCCTACTCTCACCATTTTGGGTAGATAATGCAGACACATAATAAATATCACATATTCACAACAAACAAACAATGAACATGGGCTCATTTGCTTGTTTTCTTCTGTAGCAGTCTTTAAACTCTTACATTTTGTGACATTAATGTGGTTTTTTTTTTTTTTTTTTGAAGCTCTAGGATGAGGTAAAGTTAGGACTTTATGTTAATTTCCCCTGAGTTGTACTCAATATTATTGAGAAGTGGGGAATAATACATAATTTTGGGAGGAGTAAACAGATGATCAGTTTAGATGTAAATTTTATTTTATAAATCTATGTTTAATGTAGCAACACATTTTGTTATCTTTAATCTGTCTTATCAGGAGTTACACTCTGGTTCCTCACCCTAGGACAATCCTGCCTGTAACAGTCCTGACACATGAAGGCACTTTATCATCATGGGTCTAAATGAACAGAGGAACCACCCACTGACTCATCCACCAGAACCAGAACTTCAATCATATGAGTGGTCATTAGCACCTTCATTTGAGACTAGGAAGGGCAAGAAAGACTAAGCCAGGATCCCTGGGGTCACAGCTGCAACTTCAGATACAAACTATGTAGCTTAAATAGCAGGAATGTGTGGTGACCCCCCCCCAACCATGAAGTTATTTTCATTGCTACTTCATAATTGTAATTTTACTATGGTTATGAATTGTGCTGTAAATAGCTGACATGCAGGATATCTCTGATATGCGATTCTGTGAAAGGGCTGGTCGACCTCCAAAGGGGTCAGGACCCACAAGTTGAGAATTACTGTTTTAAGTCAAGATGTCATCGTAGTTGGTTCCTAGGACTCTGGAGGAAGGCTGCTCTCTAAGCCTTTCTCTTCAGCCTTTCTTTGCAATTGGTTGTATTATCCCTTTGTCTCCTCAGACATTGTCCCTCTGTGCACATTGGTGCCCAAATTTTCTCTTATAAAGACACCAACTGGCCTGGAGAGATGGCTCAACCATTAGATTGAGCTCTGGGTCCCCAATAGAGTTGACAAGGGAGTGAAGGAGCTGAGAGGGGTTGCAACTCCATGAAGGGAGCAACAGTGTCAACTGGTCAGACTCCCCCTGGAGCTCCTGGGGACTGTACAACCAACCGAAGAGTACACATGGAGGGAGCCATGGCTCTGGCAGAGGATGGCCTTGTTGGACATCAGTGGAAGGAAAAGCCCTTGGGCCTGAGGGTGTTCGATACCCCAGTGTAGGGGAATGCCAGGGCAGGAAGGTGGGAGTGGGTGAGTGGGTGGGTGAGTGGATGGGTGGGTCGGGGAGCACCCTCATAGAGGCAGGGGGAGGGACGATGGAGTAGGGGTTTCCGAAGGGGAGACCTGGAAAGGGGAAAACATTTGAAACGTAAATAAGGAAAATGTCCAATTAAAAAAAGAAAGAAACAAACAAACAAACCAGGCTGAAGAGATGGCTCAGCAGTCAAGAGCACTGACTACTCTTCCAGAGGTCCTGAGTTCAATTCCCAGCAAGCACATGGTGGCTCACAACCATCTGTAATGGGATCCAATGTCCTCTTCTGGTGTGCCTGAGGACAGCTACAGTGTACTCACATGTGAGACCATGAAAAGCAGCCTGTTTTCTGGTCAACCGGAGACCCAGCAGATAACTCTGCAAGGGATAGAAAGAAGTGTGCCATGCTCTGGACACTAGGCTCCTGACAGGAGGCCCCAGCTCCAAAATTCTGTGGCCATCAGTCCCTTAAGGCAACGCCCTAAGTCCCTGGTATTCTGTCTGGACCCCAACCCCACAGTTGCCTGACAACAGCCAGGAAGGCTCCTCCCCACAGTTACCTGGTTCTAGCCAGGTAGGCCCAGTTCACTATAAAAGGGGCCTGCTTGCCCACTCTTCCCTTTCTTAGTGTCTTACTCCCGCATGCTTTTCTCTTGCCCTCTTGCTCCCCCTTTCTCTGCATTCCCTTTCCCCCCTCTCTTCATGTGGCCATGGCTTCTCTTCTCTCTCCCTTTCTCTGCCTTTCTACAATAAACGCCTTAAAACCATGGACTGCCTCTTCTCATTGAGATCCCCCATGCAGGAGCAATGCAGCAGTTCTTCCTCTAAAGAGCAGCACATCTAATCTCCCACTTAGGCCTCCCAACATTCCCAGCCACGGCTTCCACCAAACCAAGTTAGCCGCCAGGCAAGCAAGGATACTCTCCTCTCTGTGGTAACCAGACAGAGCTCTCTCCTTCCTGCCCATCTCCCTTCGCCCTGGGCCAAAGCCTGCCTGCAAGCCCACACTCTGTTCTCAGCACTTCTGCAACATCCAGAGGGGTCTTCGAGGTCCAAGAGCTAGAACCTGCCATCCCCAGCCTCCATGTGGGCCTGGGGATCCCAGAGCCGGCTCTTCCAAGGCACCCAGCTGTGTCTGTGGTGCCCGGGACTCTGAGCCCAACTCTGACAGGTCCTCAGGGAACTCAGACTACACCCTCAGATTGGGGTCCCTCGGCTTCTCATGGCTGATGCATGCATGCCTGGAGGCCGCGTGGGGTGTGCAATCAAACTTCCCTAGTCCTGCCTTGCCCAGAGGCCATGAGACCTGAGCCAGATACAGGACCCCATTCTAACCCACACTCATACACATAAATAAATAAATCTTAAAAAAAGTTGTTAAAGACACCAACCATATTGGAATAAGGCCCACACTATTAATTTCACTTAAACTCAATTATATATAAAACTTATCTTTAATCAAGGGTGCACTGTGGGTGCTTTGGGTTAAGCCTCCAACATGTGAATGTGAACACATAATTTAATTCATAATATATGAGTTGTAATTCTGTTTTAGTATTTTTAATAATCCTCCCTAAGTCAATGTACTCACTCACCAATTGTAAGCTCCTTAAGGAAATGCAAGAGAGGAATCCTATGTGGCTGTCGCAGTTTGACATCTCGTTTACAAGAATGACACCCTATTCAAGAGGGTGTTTGACTATCCTGAATTACTTGCTGAAATTTCTTAAAACCAAAGTATGGGAGAGTGATCTGTAGATAACCAGATGGATCCATTGCCTTCCTGGCTTCCTCTTTGGGTTCTGCTAGCTCGCCTCCTTCCTTGACTGTTTTTTCATGTCTAGATATTCACCCTTTGACCCTCAAGGCTAATCCCGCCCCTCCTTTATTGCCCTGAGTTAGTTTCCTTTTCTGAGAATTCTTGTCTCTTACTCTACCTCTGTGAAAAATGAGCATACTGCATATAGAAACACACCTTCTATTCGGTGATTACAACTGCATTATTCTGATTTAACTTCAAAACTCTTCAAACATGAGAACACCTGCCAGACAGACTACTGAAGGGAAGAATTCTTTTCATGTTTTATAACCACCTCTGGTTGCATTTCTTGACTTAAGGAGAAGCCAACTGTTTTGCATGTAGAGGCGCAGTGTTTTGGCTTCACCATGCGTTCCTGTCGTTCCTGCAATGTCCGGGTACTGGTGGCTATTGTGTGTGGGCTGCTGACAGGCATTGTTTTGGGACTGGGCATCTGGAGGATGGTTGTAAGGATCAACAGAGGTAATGTCACCTGTTATAATCTACTGAGACAGAGAGTGGGTGTTGGGGGGATCTTGAACCTTTGACTCTGCTACCTGGTATTTCAGTGCGAGGGAAGTGCCCTTTACAGGCAATGGCTGCCTTCCACAATACCACTTAAGAATTGTAAGACGGTAGTCCATTGATGGCCAGTGGACAGCTTTATATATAAAATGTGTGTGTGTGTGTGTGTGTGTGTGTGTGTGTGTGTGTGAATAAGCAGGGTGAAGAATGAGTTTTGCATTAGCTTCTTTGTGCTATTTTAATTTGAGTCGATAGAATGAATAACAATAGAAAGTATAACAATGTGTATTTGGGTTTATTGAGCTAAATCTTATAAAGGTAAATAGTTGTGAACTCGGACTCCCAAACACCATGTACAGAATAGAAATTTATCTCAAGAAGGAAGCTTAGAGATGTTAGCACTAGAGTTGTGTGTGAAATGAACTTAGGTTTATAAACGAGTTTCCCATTTTGCTGGTGTAGAAAATTAGTTAAAGTTGAAAAAGTTAAAATGAATTTAAAGGTTACTTTCCTGCTGGTTCCAATGTGTTTGTAAGCGTCTTGCTGTGTTCCAGGCCTCATGGAGGAAATGGGGACAAAAGCACGGTCATGTGTAAAACGATGGGGTTAAAGCAAAGCCCTGGAGACCACAAAAATAAATTTTTAACTATCCTAACACTGCATCCCTTTGCCTCTGAAGATTTGCTATAAAGCAATGGTTCTCAACCTGTGTGTTGTGACCCCTTTGGGTACAAAATGACCCTTTCACAGGGGTCACCTAAGACTGCCTGCCAACATTACAATTCACAACAGTAGCGACACTTAGTTATGAAGTAGCAATGAAATAGTTTATGGTTTGGGGTCACCACAACATGAGGAACTGGATTACAGGGTTGCAGTGTTAAGAAGGTTGAGAAGCACTGCCATGAAGGGATTCAAAGCTGATTTGTAGACCATGTGAAACTGACTGACTAGAGGTGATTAAAGCCGGTAAGGAGGAGCAGTCTGCCCTCAAGGAAGGCAGAGAACTGCCCTGCAATGGTGCCAAGGTGGCAGAATCCCATGCAAGAGCAAATGTTTGCTATTGGCTGATGCTGAAGAGGTAGCATGGAATGGAGCCATCCCTACATTACCCCAACAGAATAGAATTCAGAGAATACCATATTGGCACATTCAGAGAACTTGAATAAGAAATTAAATAGGACAAAAGAATAAAATTTAAAACATTAACGTTTATAAGACATTAATTAATTCAGGTTTAAGAAAAACCATAAAGAGTCTCTCTCGATGTTACAAGCATTAAACGTGTAAGATCTCATTTAAAGGATGTATGCTTGAGAAAATGTCTTCCTTCTTGTTGCATTCATAGAGACTTCTGTTTTCAAAGCGAAACTTGTGACTTAGAAAGGACTCCTTTAAATCCAACCATTACAAGGACAAAGTACAAATCCAACATGAGGAACAATACTGAACAGAGGACAGAAAGTGCAAGTTAGTCAAAGGCGGAGGGGGAACTGCTTAAGTGTGGGCACACCCCTGAGCTGCTGGATGCCTTTGAAGGAAGTGAAGCATATTCATAGTTCTGTTTCTCAGAGGAGTAACATAGTAGCTCCTCAGAGCTCGGTGGTAGTTGGTCAGTTGGCTCTTTATATAAGGGATATCTCTCAGCTTTGGAGTAAAGACAAGAGAAAATTAGATAGTTGTCACTATCATTAACCAACAGAAAGGATGAAGACTGACGCTGTTTGCAGTATGTGTGCCTTGTAAATTTTATTTGGAATGCGCTTAAGCTCTGTTTACTTTTGTTTAGTTATGTTTGTTTCTGTTTACTCCAGTTCTATCCCACTTCCTTTTCATTAACTTCTTCTGGGTAGTTCATCTCTTTCCCTCCCATCTCCCTTCATTCTATTCATGTCATTACGGAGTATTTTCTCATTGGTTCCTTACTTGGTTATAAAGTTATCCTTATATTAAAATTTTTCTAAGAGACAGAGTTCATGCATATCTCAGAGAAACTGATCTATCTGTGAAAACCTTTTCTGCTTGTTTTTAAGATCTTATTTCTATATTTCGAAGTGTCCTGGAACTCACAATTTGTATCCCAGATGACATCGCGTTCATTGTATCCCACGTCAGTTTCAGGCATGACCCCACACTCCTGGCTAACAACAAATACATTATTTAGGGAAAAGTACATAAGTACATATACATTAAGTTATGTCCAAATTAATTTACTATATTCAAAATTAATTTCATATAAACAAAATGTATTTTTCATGAAAAAATGGTAACTTATTTGTGAACAACAGAAGAAAAGACCTTCTGTGCTTATAGAGGTTCACAGCTATCGTAGCATTCAGGAGGATGAGGTTCAGGGGTGGATGGAGCTCAAGGCCATAGTGAGCAGAAAAAGACAGTTTGAAGAAAAATAAACACAGAAGAAATAAAGAAAATTTCCAAGTTCTGTTTTGAGAAAGTTTCAATGAAATGGGTTTTATCGGGCCAGTGTAAACATTGGTTTTTATGCTTAATTTTTCTATACCTTACAATTTCAAACACTCTATGACCAAGATAGCATACATATCTTTTCTCACTTAATCTGGACAACCACGTTTTAAGGCAGGTATGTTCTGTTTGTGTTACATAAGGAGAAACTGGGGTTGACAGAAGATATTTGGATTTATATAGCTGTACAACGCTGGGTGTGAATTTGAACTTGGATCTTTATGGTCTCACTGGGTTTTGTTCTCAGGAGCACAAAAGACACTAGAGTAAATTATTTCACCATTTTGTTTTTCTTTCCACAAGATCTGAAAATCCCAATTCACATTGGTGTTGGAAGCCTGATTGCCCTGCTGCATTCTTTGGGAAGTCTGCTGCATTCCTGTTTGTTTTCTCCTGTAATAATGGTTCTGCCTGCGAAATATAAATTAGGAGTCAGGCTTCAGTTCCCAGGTTTCTGAGTCTTGGATCGTACCCATGCATTTCTGCTGGTGCAGTAACCCCATGCTTTGTAGTGGTCTGGGAGACTGCTCAAGGGCTTTCCCCAGCCTTGCAGCATCATAGTTTGTCTGCTTTGGTCCTCTAACTCAAAACAGCAGAAGAAACTTCCGTTGTTTAGTGTTTCCCATCCTAGCCACTGCCTAACTTCAAGGAAAGGCAAATTCATAAGAGTCAAAAAGTCACAAAATCAAATCAACTCTAATTATTCTAAGGGTAAGCTCCCCCCTCTTAAGTGAATCATTGGTTCAAATGTCGAAGAAGCACTGTAAGGCATGATCTATAGAATTCTAGCAACCTTCTGCGAGCAGATGGAACTTTTAAGTGTCCCATTTCTACTTCTGACCTCTTGTCAAAAGGTTACCAGCAGTTAAGGGTCTGGGTTCGACGGCGGACGATGCTGCACGAGCAGCTGAAGCTTCCTTTGGGTTGTCTGGGTAGCCCGTCATTTTTATATGACATCGATGGGACTATTAACCAATAGTGATATTATTTATTGCCAAGCGTAGTATATCATGCATGCTCTCTAACACAGGACTCCTAGGCATTTGACATTTCTTTGGGCAAAGAAAACTTTCAATAGTATTGATAGCTTGTAAAATTCCCAAATGGAGTTCTAGACTTGGTTTCTTCTCTGTAGTGAAAGTTGAGCTACAGCCACACCATTCATTTCACATGAACATCTCCTTTGATGGTTGAGGTCTCCAGCTGAATGTCTCCATTTCACCGACATTTTTCTAACCAGCCCAATACAAGTTCTTATTCTCAGTTCCTCTCTTTTTACATGCAGTTTTTTGCCATGGTTCTCTTTACTGGTCATTTCTTCAAATTGACTTTGTTGAAGAGAACAGAGGCCTGATTTAGAAACCTAATGGATTCCCTACAACTAATTTTGAGTTATTGAGATGGATAAATAAATCTTGTGTAGCTAAAAGGTAGACTTAGTCTATTAGGGTGACTGTAAGAAAATACTGAAGTAATTATACACAATAGTAATCTCTCTTCTTGCAGTTATGGGAACAGGGAGTCTGAGGAAAAGTGAGCAATAGTTTGAGTATCTTAAGAGGGTCTGTTTCTTGGTTCTAAGGTGTCTTCTTGTTGCATTTTATGTGTTGTAAATAAACAATACTGTTCTCTTCGTCCCTTTAGGGCATTAATCCCATCATGAAAAATCTACTCTCATGAACAAGTCACCTTTTTTAAAAAATTGCCATTTAATGCTATGATATTGGGAATTTGACTTCAACACATGAATTTTGAGAGAATGCATTCAGTCCGTGGCATGGATGAAGAACTCTCAAATAGTTGTGTTCAGAAATGAGATGACAAAGCTGGCAAATCCTCATGCTTTCCCTCAAAATAGCAAGAGAAATGCAGATTACGATGTTTAAAGATATTATTTTTGTTTTCTGCTGCTTCAAGCCACATGGCATATGACCATTAGACTCCAGGAATCATTAAGATCTTTCCCATTACAAATAGCCTCTTGTATACCCATATGGTCAGCAATCTCGTAGGGCACATTCATATTGGAAGAAATCTGTGTCTTCCCAGAACCCCAGCCTTTTCATAGTAGGTGTTCATAAAAACTGTCTAATATAGTTTTTATAAGGGATAGACATAAGAGGTCTACAGTGGTTGGCTTCATGGCTCTAACAGCAAGAGGCTTACAATGCAAGAACCAAGGAGGCTTTGAGACCCATCACACTTGACATTTAAAGTTAAATACAAACCTGTATTTCATTGCATTTCTCTCCTTTGATATTTACAAGCTCGAGCTAATCCTAATATAAACATACCCATATGTTCACAATACCATGTTGAGAGGGTTTCTTTGATTTCTCTTGAGAGGGCATCTCAGTCTCAACACACAATGGCAATGCCTTAACTAACTGTATCCTACAGTTATGGCTCTAAGAATTTCCTGCTTTCTGTTCCTGCCCTACACCAGATATAACCTTCCTTCCCCCACTTCAGGACAGACTTGTTCCTCAGCTGCCTAACATGGGGCTACAGAAGGTTTATAGAGTCTCAAACTCAAGGTCAGACTTTATAGCACTCATAATTCTCGTTCAATAGAAAGTGAATGTTATCAGGAAAAATCAAGGTGCGTTTACAGCTGTTCAGAGAATCATCTCTTTCTTTCCTTTTACTAAGTGTAGTACTTCCTGCAGAATCAGACTCAGTAATAAATCTAACTTGTGGAACACTAGGATCATTTTAGTGTTAAAAAACTGCAACAGTCCGAGGTGTTGTCTTATGAATAGAGGAAAGCATGTTTTAGGTGACTCGGGTGCTGCTCGCTTTCAACTTCCAGTTACAAGTCTCTGCCGTGCTCCTCCTTCCTCCTTTCCTGTTTCCCCACATGTCCATGTGCTAAGGATTTTTTAAAGACAAAATTATCCATGAAAAGGAAGAGAGTCTTATTCAAGGGATAAGTTTTGTTGTACAAGTGGCTTGAGGGACAGTGATCTGGATTATGTTAACATAAGAATCGGTGATGTCTATTGATCCCATTTCAAAAGCCATTGTCTTAAACAAAGGAGCTGGACTCTTGGTTTGGTGGATTATTCCTGAATTTCCAGGGATTAGATGTTTTTGGATATGGCCATCAGAGTGGGCCAGACTCTGTTGACAAGCTGTTAAAGATCCTTCCCAAATTCTGTGGCCAGGACTGTGTTTTTGAGATAAGAAAGAGACCACTAGAGCCAGACTACCTTGCTTTAAATCTCAACATGGCTGCTTACTACCCAAGTGACTGGGCATCGAAGTCAGTAATTCCATGCCTCAGTTTCCCCCTTAGTAATGATAACTTCTGCCTGGTGAAACTATTTTGAGAACTAAATGAGTCAATACCCTTGAAGATTTAAGATGATAACTTGTATCCTGTAAGCACTGAATCCACATGGACAAATGTTTTCTAATTTATGAAGTTTTATGTCATTCAGTGCTGAGCAGTTTCATCCTTGAATTATACCTAGAATGGATACCACTGAGCCACATTGGACCTTTGGATTGAGACTTAAGTTATCACACCAAAACTCTGCAGGAGGTTTAATCATTAAGTTAAATTGACTAGCTGAAAAGAAAAACAGAAAGAGCTCCAAGAACAACCATGGAATATTTGCTTTCAATATCTATGCTACTTCACCAGCAGAAAAAAGCTTATTAAAATATTTATTACATTAATTGAAAATGTTAACCCAGTAGTTAACATTGAACAGCCTTTATCTTAACAAAAGCTATACTGGATGTGCTTTCTTTACATATATCTTCCAGGCTTTGTCTCTCTCTTCCCTGCTTTTCTCTACAATGAATACATTTTACTAAACATGACCAGCCTAATGTCTTCCTTTTGTCTCAACTGTATGAGTAATTATATGAGCAAACTATTTCATCTTTCATATGTATGTATTTTTATGATAGAGCCTTAAAGATGGTAGCACTACTTTGGGTGGCATTTTGTGTCATTTGAGTACCTTAGAAACTAAGATTCTGAAGTGGGTAGTACACAGAGTTAAATGTACCATAAAAACAGAAGAGTGGACAGTCCATCTTGAATTAGATGTCTTTAACTGGAATTCCAATGACAGAGAAGCCATTGAGCCAATACTTATTAACCTTCTACTCATTAGGAATGCTCTGAGATCTAGAGATACAAGCTATGACCTTGATTCAAAATATCCTTTAATGATAAGACTTGTTATTAAAAATCAGAATGACTGAGACTAGGCATGGGTAGATGTTTCTTCCTGCTTATTGAATGTATACAAATTGTAACTAAATTTTCAAACACACCAACAGGCTTCCATTCCTAAGGGAAATTCCAGGGGACAGAAACACTGTAAAGTTACCATAATGATAAGTAGGTCCTGTCATAAACTCTAGAGGTTATGGGAGCAGAAGCTGGACTCAAGCCACCAGCATGACACCTGAAGCCGTCAGGTGTCACCTTAGCCATAAAAAGGAGATTAGAAAATTTCTGTTCCCTGTGCCACTAAAACATTGGATAATTCTCATGATCTACCTTTCTTGTTATGGTGGTAGATTTGAGATGGGGTCTCATGTAGCCCATGTAAGCAAGCAGCTAACCTAGGCCTGGATTACCTTGAACTCCTGGTCTTTCTACTGGGATTATAGGCCTGTGAGCTTGTCTTGAAGGTGCTTTCTGGGATCCTTTCATCCTCCACCCCATAGAATTTTGAAGTTCTTCTATGTCCCTTTTTCAGGTAAAAAAAAAAAAAAATCTATCTTAACTTATCCTGACCCTCTTTTTTCCAGCTTACACAGGGGCTAACTCTACTTCACCACTTACACAGAAATCCTTTGAGCTTTAGGAATTAAGAAAAGAGTCAGCTGATGGTGGCACATGCCTTTAATTCCAGCACTCAGAAGGTGGAGTCAGGCATATCTCTGAGTGTGAGGCTAGCCTGGTCTATTGAGATAGTTCCAAGATATCCAGAGCTACACAGAGAAAGCCTGTCTCAGCTAGATAGAAAGAAAGAAAAAAAGAAAGAAAAAAAGAAAGAAAGAAAGAAAGAAAGAAAGAAAGAAAGAAAGAAAGAAAGAAAGGTAGATAGATAGGAAAAGAAATAGCAATTTCTAAAACAAGTGTGTTTGGTGATAATATTTTATGACAGGAAGAACAAAAGTATCACAGAATTGTTTTGAAGTCTCATGTATACATTTTACTTTAGTGGTCTTCATAAGATATCTAAAGTTTTATTGCTGCTCCCAAGGCCACCAAGATTTTCTTCTATTACTTTTACACAAACTACAGAGTTCATGATCTATTCTGAAATAATTTTTGAAAGCTGAAGATCTATGTTTAGATCTGTTATTGTTTTTCTGTTCCTAGCTGTCCTGCAACATTTATTGAGAAATTAGCTTTTCTGTACTGAACATACTGCCCCTTTCTCAAACATCACCTGGGTGTTCTGAAGTAGTCCGTGTATGAACTCTATTCCATTCGATAGGTGACTTAGTTATGATAGTGAGGAGTAAGGCAGTGTTCCCCTAAAACCTTGTATCTTAGTTAGGGTTTTACTGCTATGAACAGACACCATGACCAAGGCAACTTTTCTAAGGACAACATTTAATTGGGGCAGGCTTACAGGTTCAGAGGTTCAGTCCAGTATCATCAAGG
>NW_022196894.1:54257042-54273035 GCF_008632895.1 Mastomys coucha | reverse complement strand
CCAGTAGTCTCCTACTCTTGACTATCAAGTCAGAGACACATGGCCAAAGTTGCTGAGTTCTGTTGCTTCCTGGAGCTGAAACATGGCCCCCTTGTTCTATTACATTATCACTAGCTTCCTCTTTTCCAACTCCTTCACTGCCTGAGCATGGCTGTCCTGGATCTTGCTCTGTAGATGGACCTTAAATCTGCATGCCTGTTTCCTGGGATTAAAGGTGTGTACACCATGACTGGATTTAAGTTTTTCTTATCTAAAATTTGCTGTCTCAGGCTGACCTTGAACTCTGAGGTTTACTTGGCTTTATCTCCTAGGGTTAAAGTTGTGTACCACCATGACTGGATCTAAATTTATCAGAGTAGGATCTTGCTCCAAAATCCCACTCCCTTAATTTTTTATCTCCTTGAACACAGAATTCATCTCCATTTCACTTCCTGGTACTCCATTAATACTCAAACCATATATTTTATATTTTTCCTTTCTAAGCTTGCTACACTTGTTTAAAATCCTCTTCATGAGACTTAAAGAGAACAAAGTCTATAATGGGCATTTTTGTGACTTCCTTTATCAATGCAATTAATCTGAGTCTCTTCACCTTAGCCACATTCGGACTTTTCAGACAATGGCAAAAAAGTAGCCATTCTTCACCAAAATACCACAAAAATAGACTCTGGGCCACATTCTGAAATTCTTCTCCACTGAAACGTCTTGGGCCAGTTCTGCACAGTTCAAATCATACTCAGCAGCAAAGCCTTCCATATTCCTACTAGGATAGCCCATTAAAACCAACTTAAAGCACTCCAATGCTTTCTGAAGTCCCAATATCCGCATTCCTCCAAACAAAAACATGGTCAGGCCTATCACAGCAATACCCCAGTCCCTGTTACCAACTTCTGCCTTAGGGTTTTACTGCTATGAACAGACACCATGACCAAGGCAACTCTTAAGGACAACATTTAATTGAGGCAGGCTTACAGGTTCAGAGGTTCAGTCCAGTATCATCAAGGCAGGAATGTGGAAGCATCCAGGTAGGCACAGTATAGGAGGAGCTGAGGGTTCTACATCTTCATCTGAAGATTGCTAGTAGAAGACTGACCTCTGGGCAGCTAGGGTGAGGGTCTTATAGCCCACACCCACAGTAACACACCTAGTCCAACAGGGCCACACCTTCTAATAGTGCCACTCCCTGGGCCAAGCATATACAAACCATCATACCTTGTTTTTCTAAAGACTTGAATAGTTTTGCTTTTCTGTTTTCTTAGAGAACTTATATAAGACTGATACTTTTACCTTCTTAATCCATTAGTAAAATTTAGGCTGTTAATAGATTTCCATCAGAATTTTTCTTAAATTTTGAATTTTCATAGTTTGGTCATGTGCATATTTATCCTGCCTGTGACTTTTGAGCTTCTTTTAGATCTCAAAACAAAATTTTTAACCAAATTTGAGAATTTTTCAAGCATCCTTTATCTTCCTGCTTTATGACTTCAATCTCAATCTCTCTCTCTCTCTCTCTCTCTCTCTCTCTCTCTCTCTCTTTTTCTCTCTCTCTCTCTCCCACACACATGCCCCTCTAGATCTAGATCTTATAATTCTATTTTTTTAAAATGTTTCTTTTCTCCATATTTAATGGAAATTTATATACAAAGGCTGAGCCATCTTCCTTTGCCTCTCTCCTGAAAACCTCCCTTCAATTCCAGGTGCTCTGTCAACGCCAGTGTCTTCTCATGCCTTCATCTATTAAGATTGTAGCTTTTTGCTGGATTTTCATCCACTTTGGTCACTCAGACTCGGTTATACCCTTAGTGGAAGAACTACAAAAGCAGAATTCTCTTTAATTTCTGGATATTTTTCTTGGCTTTTTAGCACTCTCAAGCAGGCTTTGTTGTCCTTGCTGGTGTTGGTGCATTTATAAATACTGCTGAGAGTGTAAGGCTGTCGATCTGTGGGAGACTCAACATAGCACAAACCACTCTACCATTAGCGTTTCGCCATCCACTCTACAAACACTAGTGTCCCCTATCTAAAATAAGGTTTTCCCGAGGGGGGGGGTTCATATTTCGGGTGTTCTTCCTGAGGGGTGTACTACTATCTACCATCTTACCACTGATGACTGGATTACTGTTTCACTCTTCTTCACTGCCTGCCATATGCCCAACGTATTGTTGGATAAGTCACCCTAGAAAACATTGCTAATGCAACTCCTTTGTCTTAAGATCCCTCGGCATTCCCTCTGGATTTACCTGAGCTTAATGTATAAAGTTCTTTGCAGTCTACTCTATGTCACACAGGACCATTGCTATTGTGTACATTCTACTCTGTGGTTGGGACACGTGAGAACTTTACCTGCTTTGTGATGCTACACCTTGCATTGGAGTATGCACACATAGTTGTATGCCCGGTATGCCACATGCATGTCTGTGGAGATCAGAGGACGACCTCTAATGTTATCACCCCTAAGTGCCATCTGCACTGTGTTTTGAGATAGGCACTCATATTGGCCTGGAGCTGGCCAGTGAGGCCCAGACGGTATCTACCTTCTGCCACTGGAAGTGGGTACCACCATGTCTGGTTTTTCCACAAGGGTTCTGAGGATTGAACTTGGGCTTGCACAGGAAGCACTTTACCTACTGAGCACCCCACCCTCTTTGATACTGCCCTTTCTGTGCTTTCAATTGAGACCACAAGTTTTTATCTGAGTTTACTTGATTTAATTATACAGTCTAATTCAAATACTGCCTCTTTAGTATTGGTGATGTGACCTCTGTCCTCATTATTTCCTTTGTATTTGTCTTGGTGGTTTCTATTGCTGTGACAAAATGCCATGACCAAAAGCAATTTGGGGAGGAAAGGGTGTGTTTCACTCACAGATCCATGGAACAGTTCATCATCAAAAACAGTGAAGGCAGGATTTCAATCAGGACAAGAACTTAGAGACAGGGCTTGATGCAGTAGCCATGGAGTAGGGCTACTTACCAGCTTGCTTGCCATGGCTTGCTCAGTCTCTTTTCTTATTGAACCCAGGACCATCAGCCCATGAATGGCACCACCCACAATGGGCTGAACACTTACCCATCGATCATTAATTAAGAAAATGCTTTACAGGGTAGCCTACAGTCCAATGTTATGGAAGCATTTAGTCAACTAGGGTTCCTTCCTCTCAAATGACTCTAGCCTGTGTCAAGTTGACATAAAACTAGCCAGCATAGTATCCAAATAGTATTTGAAATGTGCATGCTAACTTGGTTGGTCGGTCTGTTTGTCTGTCTATCTATCTATCTATCTATCTATCTATCTATCTATCTATCTATCTAATCTATTTCCTCTTAGAAGATTCTCATTAGATGTTCTGTCTTTTAAGTATACCTTTTTTACTATTCATAATGTTACATATTGATGTAACAATATGTGTGATATTATAATGGATATTTCCAGAAATGCCAATCTGGTTTTGCATATAGAAATTAAAGAGCTACAGGCTTAAAAAGAAAAACTAACTGATAAGTTCCCATACTATTCTCTTGTTTTCTGGTTCTTCAGGGATATTTGTTTCTGTGTCAAGCACCCCTATACAGTTCTGCAGGAATGGCGGAACCTGGCAAAATGGCAGATGCATATGTACTGAAGAGTGGAAAGGGCTGAGATGTACAATCAGTAAGTTACTTGACTAATACTATGATGACATATTGGTGAGTCTTTTGTTAGTAACAAGAACAGCAGCAAAAAAAAAAATCTAGAAAGCTTTAGCTCAAGACTATAGACACAATAAACATAATGCTGATAGCACTAAGATATGGATGCATGAATTCACCACAGCTGTAGTTACCTTCCCAAGACCTGCACAAGATTGGTCTGTCCACACTTCATCAGTAGATACCAGGGGTTCTTAGGACATTCCTCTCTCTCCCTGAGGAACTATTGAGAGTTAACTGTTGTTAGGGGAGAAGACATGATTTTCTCCGGGGGTGTATCCACTGACAAATTTGCCCTAACCCCAGTAACTAATCTCCCACTCATGCTCTTGAGCAAGAAAGTCTAATTAAACTCAGAGAATCAAACACCAAAAGAAGGCATGAGAGGAGGCAGAGGACTGATTGGGAAGGGGATTTTAGAGAATGGGCGATAGAAGGAAAGTGGGAATGGGAAAAAAATCTAACATTTATTATGTAATTGTATAAAACTGTCAAATAATAAACACAAGCACACACACATATGTGAAAAATATTATAAATGCTAAAAATGTGAGGGTTTTCTTTTTCCTCTCAACAATCAAGGCCATGTTTTCCTCTTAGACTCTATATGATGGAGACACTTTGTCCATTTTCTAAATATCATTTTTTTCTGTAATTCACAGACATAATTTTCTTTTGTTTCCAGACTTTTATCCAGGACAGCTAGCAATATAGTTTCTGCAAGTCCTTTCAAGGGGTTATATGCTATTTGACTCCCTTTCAAATGCTACAGTTTTAGCATATTTTATTTTTGAATCACGATGAGTCTTTCTATCTAAGGATATACTTAGATATATGCTTAATTCAGTCCTTTCCTTTCCCTTGAATTATTAAATTTATGGTTTGATGTCCATAAATGATGTCAAAATCCCATTTCAAGCTGTTCTGGATCAAGGTGTAGTTTCCAACAGTTTTTATTCTTGCACTTCCAGTTTGGAATAGTCTTTCCATTTACTTCCATTAATTGCCTCTACTCCTTCCAGCTAATGCATCCTACACCCCCATGATTTTGTCCTTTTTGCTTTGCTGCCATAGATAGTCATCAGGCAATTCTCTAGATCCTAACTAATCAATACATACTTCTTGCAACTTGTACTTCATGTAAGGTGTGTTAGTGTTCACACCTCCCCTCTAACCCAAGTCTTTATGATGTACATTTTGACAGAAACCTATTATCCAGTGTATTTGTTCTAATGGCAAAAATGTAAGCTGATAGAAAGTATGGAAACTGAACTGGCCCGTTGGCTTGTGAGTCTTTTTTCAATTACACTGCAAAGATTCTGAACTTCATCTTTTATCCATTTTCAAATTTCAAAAGTAAAAGATATAATTCATTATGAGAGAAATTTGTTTCCATTACAGCTAATTTCTGTGAAAATAGTACCTACAAGGTGAATGGTACCATATTCACCTTTGCCAGAATCCCAGTGGGCAGATATGGACCTTCTTTGCAAACATGTGATCCAGGCACCGCAAATGGTATGTGTATCCCCTGGAATCTTTGTTTTACCACAAGAATGGTTAGACTCAGTCATACCTACCACTCCCTCAACTATAACTAGGTCTCTGGACAAGAGAGAAAGGAAAGTTTTAGCTTACTTTAATGTCAATGTTTGAAGGTTAGTACAGAACTGCAAAGATTCATATTTTCCCTAAAAATTTTAATGTGGTCAGTTGTTTCTAAACTGTTCCTTATCTGTGTTTAATTGAATTTTTTTTTCTCTAGCTTATTCTGTCCCATGGCATTTGTTGAGGTGAATATTTATTCTGTGAGTTATAGCATTTGCGTACATTATCTTAACTCAATATATATTACAGATTTCTTCCGTACTTTTTTAAGTATACATCTTTCCAAGTAGAAACTAAATGGAGTAGGCCTGTCATCAGTAGTCCTTTATTTCCTTGGTCACTTTGGTTATTCATCATGGTATATTTCTAGATTCATGATACTTTCATCAGTATGACAACCCTATGTATTTGAGGCATTTCAAGAATCTGTTCTTGAATCTGTTCTTGTTCTAATACATTTCCAGACAAGATTAAGAGTGTTGATGATGACCACACTGAGGAAAATATTCTGAGTGTAGACTTTATTCATCCAGAGAGCTCTTTCATAACAACTAGAGCGTACTGATCATATAATTTTATCTAGATGTTTGACTTGTCCCTTGACTGCATTAATTTGTATCTTATTAGCTTTGCCAGACCCCCATTTCTTACAGATTGGATATCTCAAGAATGCAGTCACTTTAAAACTCATTTATAAAAATGTTTGGTAAAGCTATTATCAGTAGCGGTGAGAACGATTTCATATTTTATTCAGATATTAACTTTTGTGTATATCCTGACCACACTGAAATTCTAAATACATCATAGCAATTGCTTTTTCCTACATTCTTTTTTTACTTATTCTGTAAGTGATCACTCACATGTCTATGATCCATCCTATACTTAATATATATCCTTCCCAGCCTTCTCGTAGTTATGGTTATGATTGCTGTGATGAAACACCAGGACCAAAAGCTGCTTGGGGAGGAGAGGATTTGTTTCACTCACACTTCCATATAACAGTTTATCATCAAATTCAATGAGCACAGGAACTCAAGCAGGGCAGGAGCTGATACAAGGCCATGAGGGAGTGTTGCTTACGGGCTTGCTCAGCTTGCTTTATTAGACAACTCAGGACTACAGGCCAGGGTTGGTACCACCCAGAATGGGCTGCACCTTTCCCCATCAATCACTAATTAAGAAAATACTCTACAAGCCTGCCTGCAGCCAGATCTTATGGGAGCATTTTCTCAAATGAAGTTCCCATCTGTCAGATGACTATAACTTGTGTCAAGTTGACATAAAACTAGACAGCACAAGCCTCTTAATTTCTCAGAAAGCTAAAGGAACATGTCAATATATTTGTTTTTACTATGCATGTTTTATAGACTATACTGTACAGTGCACCTATGGATAACTGTTGTCTTCAGTTTCTATATTGTATATACCTTACATTTTTTATGCTTTGTCAACCAGATACAACTTACAAAACATAACTAGATGCTATGAATTGGAAAAATAAGTGTCAGTAATATATCCATGAAGGTCATCACAGCTGTTTGATGTAGTACTTTGGGGGTGCTAAGAGAGTCACAGTATCATCTTTTGTTTGACATTTATCTTATTCTTGAGCAACATTATGAAAATGTTTATTATGTATAACTTTGAATTTCAGACAGAGTCCATATCATTTTAAAGATATATATTTCAATTATTACCAAATCCACCTTTAATTCTATGTTAAGAATTCTTTTTAATTATTTTATTTTATAGAACAAGTGATTATAGTACATTTCAATGATATTTGAATACACTTGTAATTTGATGAATAATGAATGGAAGAAGCATACTTGATATGGCTTCTTAAAACACACAAATCCTATATGTGTTAAAACTTTTATTATGTTTTGAAGTAGAGGTGTTGTGATCATATAAATTAATGAAAACTCTAACTTATTTTAAGTGGCATTAAAGCAGTTTTTGATATCAACATCTCTTAACATTTCTCAAAGCAGCTGTCTTAACACTGATCCTGAGAAGTTTTGCCTGTGATGAGCCACCCTTTTAATTATGATGTTACCTATACATATTATGTAGTCATTAGTAACTAGATAACAATGAGGTGGAAAGCTCAGATGATCTGAGGAAACAAAACTGCCAAGGGGATGCTTTACTGAGAGCCAAGAGAACATCTAGCATTTGCTGCAATACTCTGGAATTCTGTCTTCCAGGAGTTACCCAGATTTGCATAGAGAGAAAGGATTAACATATAATTTAATAGCCAGTAAGAAATCTTCCTATCGGTTCTGGTCTCAGCCTAGTATATACCTTCATTGTGTCCAGTTCAAAGTTATTTCATTCCTATGTGTTAGAAAGTGAATCTTTCTTGAGACAAAGAGGGGAGTAAATAGCAACTGGTCATGGCAGAAACTCCCATTTTAAAAATCAAGACAATTGTGCAGAATACTGTAGCAATTGGTTGACTTTCCTATTACTGGGTATTAAAATATCTCCAAATTCTCATCCTAAAACAACAATGCTTTAGGTTTCTCAGCTAGAATGTTCATTTGAGGAACATATATGCTGACCAGTAGCTACATCATCTCAGTTCAGCAGTACATAGTCTGTCTCCCATCATTAGACTCACTTCTGCATATGTTACCTCAGGAAACCATTCTAACATTCTACTATTCTAAAATAGTAGAGACTGAAACTGAGAGAATGTTTGAAGCCCAGGTGCTGGAAGTCATGTATTTCCACCACACTCCATTGACCACAGTCATTCACAGGTCAACCCAGACTCAGACTCAAAAGTCAATACATGCAGTGACCAGTAGGGTCACAATGGCATGAAGCATGCATGCAGTGATTTCCATGTCTGACTTTTTACACTTTTTTCCTTTTTATTGAAGCGGGCAATCCTAAAGCAACTCGGCTATGTGATGTTTCTGAGTTAGGAGACATAAAAGAACAAAATGTAACAATAGCAAGTTGTGAAGTAAATCTAGAGACACTGGAGTATCAGGTATGTCTTCTAATCCATCCATTGAACAGCTGGGATACATTCTGAGTCTAGGCCAACTCTTTGGTCTTTACATACCTAATGGTCAAATCAATGCTTTTAAAACTCTCAAATTATAAATCACAAAACCAGTCAGTGAAACCATTCTGATTTGGTTAAAGTCAATATCTCTTTAATGTTGATATTTTATTTCAGCAAATGATAGCCTAGAAAATATTTTAAATGGCATTATATTTTTAGACTGCTCAAGCTTTGAGTGAGCATAGAGCCCTGGCTTCATAAACCAAAGATAGTCTACTCCATTAAAATGAATGAAAAAAATTGAACAATTCATGACCTTTAGACACAGACAACTTTATGTTGACATTAGTCTTGGGGCTATATCCATGAGTTAGTAAAATAAGGATTTATGACTAAATATGTTCCCATTCATCTTAATTATACGGGCTGAGGAATAGACAACTGAACATGCATGGAAGTGTGCTGACTTGTATGATCACACAAGAAGAGGAAGAACCTGAAAACTTTGATGTAGGCATTTCTTTGTGTAGGTATTTTCTATCTACATTATTTCTTCTTTAACAAATTGGATATGATTTCCATACTAAGGGTAATACAGCTAATGCCTCCAATGGATGATCATTTACTGCTACCAAATACAGATGATCCTGGACATAAAATACGATTAAGACTTGATAAGTCCACTATATATTTAAAATGTATTTAAATCACCTAATCTACTCAACATCATGGGTAACTAATGTAGCACACTCTATAAAGTTGTCAGTTACTTTCATCATCTGTGAATGACTACAAGTAAACTAGAAGTTGTGGTTTACTGCTGTCCAGAATCATGAAAGTGCAGCTCATTTTCATGTCATTAGCATAGAAAGACCAAATAAAAATTCAATGTGGTATTAGGATGGAATAAATCACTTCTGAATTGTAACATTAAAACCAATAAATAAAATGTAAACAAAATTTTGGTTAATTGAGGATGTTCCTGAACCATTTAAAGCATTTTAAGTACACTACTATGTTTTTGAAATCTTGTTTAAGTTTTAAACATTACAGTTAAATATTATTATAGGTGAGGAAAAGTTAGAACTCTTGAATAAGGTGCTTTTGGCAGGGACCATCGCCAAGCAGATGTAGAGCTACTGCTGAGTTTAAAATCCACAAGGAACCACAGCAACTCCCTTATCAAGATGGCCAGGGTGTGGGTGGGGTGGGAATGAGAAACAGGAAGTGCAGGTAGCTGTCAATCACACATTGAAAGAAAGAGTACAGATTCTGGAATCTGAGAAGCTAGTACTAGCCTCTCAAGTCTGCGATTTCCAAGCTGTGTAAACTTAGGATAAGCTTCTAAACTTTACCAATTCTTTAAGAGATATGAGGGAGCTCAGCTCACAGAACCATTTTTATTTATAATTTATATCATAAATTATGTATAAGTGTACATTTTATTATGTATAATCACACCCTAAAATACCAGTATGCCCAGCACTAAGACTTGGCTGTTGAATTTAATATTTTTTTTTCTGTTGCCTCCTTACAAATGAATACTGGTTTGATTTTTGAAAGGATGATGCCATCTAGTGTAAAACTGAGTTCACTCCATCCCCATATGTTGACCCCAGTTCCACAGTGACATGACTATAGCAGTTCCTTGGATTTTTGTTTTTTTGGCTTTTGGGTTTTTTTTTTTTTTTTACATTTTTTAAAAATTTTACTTATTTTCATTTCAGATGTTATCCCCCTTTCCCTGTTTCCCCTCTGCAAATCCCCTACCCCACCTCCCCTTACCCTGCTTCTATGAGGGTGCTGCACCACCCACCTACCCACTCCGACCTCACCACCCTTCCATTCCTTTGCACCGGGACATCAAGCCTTCACAGGACCAAGGGCCTCCCCTCCCATTGATGCCAGATAAGGCCACTTTAGCTCCTTCAGTCCTTCCCCAACTCCTCCATTGGGGTCCCTGTTCTCAGTCCGATGGTTAGCTGCAAGCCACTGCATCTGTATTGGTCAGATCTGGCAAAGCCTCTCAGGAGACAACTGTATCAGGTTCCTGTCAGCAAGCACTTCTTGGCATCTGCAGTAGTGTCTGGGTTTGGTGTCTGCATGTGGGATGGATTCCCAGGTAGGGCAGTCTCTGGGTGGCCTTTCCTTCAATCTCTGCTTCACTCCGTCCCTATATTTCCTTTAGACAGGAGCAATTCTGGGTTAAAATTTTAGAGATGGGTATGTAGTCCCATCCCTCAACAGGGGGTGTGGGGGTGGGTAGCATGCCTAAGCTCTGGATATGGTCTCCACAGGTTCCCTCTCCCCTTTGTGGGGTATTTCAGCTAATGTCATCCCTGTGGGGTCCTGGGAGGTTCTTGCTTTCCTGGCATCTGGGACTTTCTGGTTGCTACCACCAGTTCCCCGTCCCCAATTTCTACACACCTCTGTTCAATTTCCTGACCCTCTGTATATCTCCTCTACCTCTTCCCATACCTGATTCTTCCCCTTTTTTTCCTCTCCCCCTCTTCTCTTCCTCCCAATTCCCTTCCACCCTCTACTTCCCTTGATTATTTTGTTCTCCCTTCTAAGTAGGACTGAAGCATTCACTCTTTGGTCTTCCTTCCTCTTGAGCTTCACGTGGTCCATGATTTGTATTGCCTTGTTCTTAATATAATGCATGCAGATAGCAGAGAATGTAGAAATTCCCTGGGCTTTGTGAACTGTGTTGCTTACACAAAGAAAGAAGCAAACAAAGGCTAAGTTAGACAGCTCATTCAACTGCAGTCATTTGTTAAATGTTTAGGAATGCTTTTATAAACTAGACTTTTTGAAACAAACAAAAACTACTTTTAAACAGATAAACAACATCACCAAAGTCTCTGAGAATATTTCTATAGAAGCCCAAGTTTTAACAACAGATGCCAATAAACTGACAGCTGAGAACATCACTTCTGCTACTGCAGTGGTTGGACAGATCTTCAATGCAACCAAAGAGGCTGACAGCAAGGTAAAACACAAGACTTGTTTTTATTCACTTTACATACTTCCCACTCCTGTTTACTCCTTCCCACTATCCTTCCCCCTATTCCCCGCTCTCTGAGTGGGTGTGTCCTCCCTGAATATTCTCCCACCCTGGTACATCAGGGGTTAGGCACATCCTTTCCCACTGAGGCCAGACAAGGCACCCTAGATAGAAGAACATGTCTCAAGGACAGGCAACAACTGTTGGAATAGTCCCTGCTCCAGTTGTTTGGCACCTACATGAAGAACAAGCTGCACATCTTCTACATATGCACAGGCAGGCATAAGTCCCGCCTGTGTATGTTCTTTGGTTGGTGGTTCAAACACTGACGGCCCCAAGAGTCCAGGTTAGTTGACTCTATTGGCTTCCCTGTGAAGGTCTCACGATCCTTCCCTCTATTCTTTGATAGGAGTCCCCAAGCTGTATCCACTGCTTGGCTGTGGGTGTCTGCATCTGTCTGAGCCAGCTTCAGGGTGGAGCCTCTCAGAGGACAGGCCATGGTAGGCTCCTGTCTGCAAGCATAACATAATACCATTAATAGTGTCAGGATTGGAGCTTCCCCATGGGATGAGTTTCAAGTTGGGCTGGTGATTGGAAGGAAAATCAGTCTCTCCTCCACCCCCATTCATGAATTTCTTATAGACAGGATAAATTTTGGGTAGGAAGTTTTGTGGGCACTCTACTGGTGTTCCTGCCTGGCTATAGGAGGTGGCCTCTTCAGGTTCTATAGCCCCAGTAATGTGACAGCTAAGGTCAGCCCCATTGATTCTTGAGCACCTCTCTCATCCCAGGACTCTGTCACATCCTGGAGATGTCCTCCACCTCTCCACCCCTGTCTGTCTCCTGTCCTTCCCCACACCTGATCCTGAACCCTCTCTATTCCTCTCCCCCTCCCCACTCCCACCCAGTTCCCTCCCTCCATCTGCCTCTTATGACTATTTTCTTTTCCATTCTAAGTGAGATTCAAGCAACCTCACTCGTGCCTTCCTTCTTGTTTAGCTTCTTTGGGTCTGTGAAGTATAGCATGGGTATCCTACCCTGTATTTTATGGCTAGTATTCACTTATAAGTGAGTACATACCATGCATTCCTTTTGGGACTGAAAATCCAAGGTTTTAAGCCATAAGAAGTGTTTGGGATTGTAGCCTACTGATAGTGTTTTGTTAGCATATGCAGGACCTTAGGTTTGATTCCCAAAACCTAAAATGGGAGGAACATCCTGAATTCTATTCCTTATCCTATGATTTGAGTGGTGTTTAAGTTAAAACCATTGGGCAGAGAACATTTCCTGGGGATATGTCTAAACACCCTCTGGAGTTGATAATAATAACCCTCTAGTTATTATTACATTAGATATTCCAGCATGTCTTAGAATAAACAAGTCTCTTTAACTTTATTATGTATAAAGTAACAATTTTATTAAACTGTTCTATCCCAAGTAAACAGTTTTCCTGTACACTTGCTCAGAAATGTGCAATTTTAAGCTCTGCATTCTGTGCCAAGCATACTCACAGTTTGGTCTCTGGCTTTCTAAAAAGCCCTAAGCCAGGTTTACAGGTCTAATACGATGGCCTGCTAAATTCTCAAACATAAAAAAAGGAAGTATACTCAACATTTTTCATCAATGGAGTTCTTGATTTGGTCAGCAGGGTTGTGAGCCATCAAAATGAAAGTACATTAGCACAACTCTTCTCCTTCATGATTTTCAGACACCTTCTTTCAAAAATTGTTTTAATTACCAAAGGTCCTTTGAAAAGTAGATTTTAAGTAACAAAGTAATTAAAGACAGAATTCAAAGGCTTTGTGCTGCTACCTGTAAAGTTTATAGAAAAATTAGTCAGTAAAGACATATAGGAATGAAAGGTCAAGAGGCTGTCTCTGACACACCAGAGTGTTCGATTATCAGAAAACAATTTTCTGATAGCTAACTAAGTACCCGATACTAAGTATTTAAGTTGTGTTAAGTATCGTGGGCTGTGAAGTTTGGACAGGCAGCATTGCAGCAATATTTGTGCCTACTTTTATCCAAGCCAAGTGTTTTTATGAATGGAGAAAGCTCTGTGAATGAACTTATCATGAAGTCAAATTCAAAATACTAAGCCTCCTACTTCACCAGCTTCATTTATTAGATATTTTCTTTATTTACATTTCAAAAGTTATCTCCTCTCTGGGCTTCTCCTCTGAAAAAAAAAACAAAAACAAGCAAACAAAACAACAACAACAACAACAAAACCTTTTTCCTCCCCTATCCCCCTGCTCACCAACCCACCCTCTCTCACTTCCTGCCCCTGGCATTCCCCTACACTGGGACATAGAACCTTCACAGGACCAAGGGCTTCTCCTCCTGCCATTGATGACTAACTAGGCCATCCTCTGCTACATATGCTGCTGGAGCCATGAGTCCCACCATGTGTACTCTTTGGTTGGTGGTGTTGTCCCTGGTAGCTCTGAGGGTAGAGTTAGTTCATATTGTTGTTCCTCCTAAGGGGCTGAAAGCCCTTCAGCTACTTGGGTTCTTTCTCTAGCTCCTTCATTGGGGACCCTATGCTCAGTTCAATGGATGGCTGTGAGCCTCTACTTCTGTATTAGTCCGGTACTGTCAAAGCCTCTCCAGAGACAGCTATATCAGGCTCCTGTCAGCCAGCACTTGCTGGCATCCACAATAGTGTCTGGTTTGGTGATTGAATATGGGAAGGATTCCCAGGTGGAACAGTCTCTAGATTGTCCTTCCTTCAGTCTCTGCTCCATAGTTTGTCTCTGCAACTCCTTCCATTGGTATTTTGTTCCCCCTTCTTAGAAGGATCAAAGTATCTACACTTTGGTCTTCCTTCTTCTTGAGTTTCTTGTGGTCTGTGAATTGTATCTTGGGTATTCCGATCTTCTGAACTAATATCCACCTATCAGAGAGTGCATACCTTGTGTGTTCTTTTGTGATTAGGTTACCTCACTCAGGATGATATCCTCTAGATCCACCCATTTCCCTAAGAATTTCATACATTCATAGTTTTTAATAGCTGAGTAGTACTCCATGTAGATGTACCACATTTTCTGTATCCATTCCTCTGTTGAGGGACATCTGGGTTGTTTCCAGTTTTGGGCTATTATAAATAAGGCTGCTATGAACACAGTGGAGCATGTGTCCTTATTACATGTTGAAGCATCTTCTGTGTATATGCCCAGGAATGGTATAGCTGGGTCCTCTGGTAGTTCTATGTCCATTTCCTGAAAAATTGCCAAACTGATTTCCAGAGTGGTTGTACCAGCTTGCAATCTGACCAGCAATGAAGGAGTGTTCCTCTTTCTCCACAATCTCACCAGCATCTGCTGTCACCTGAGTTTTTTATCCTAGCCATTCTGACTGGTGTGAGGTGGAATCTCAAGGTTGTTTTGATTTGTATTTCCCTACTGACTAAGGATGTTGAACATTTCTTTAGGTGCTTCTCAGCCATTTGGTATTCCTCAGTTGAGAATTCTTTGTTTAGCTCTGTACCCCATTTTCTAATAGGGTTATTTGTTTCTCTGGAGTCTAACTTCTTGAGTTCTTTGTATATATTGGATATTAGCCCTCTATCAGACATAGGATTAGTAGATCTTTTCCCAACCTGTTGGTTGCCGTTTTGTCCTATTGAGTGTTCACCAGCTTCGTTTATGTTTTCACTTCTTATTATGGGTCTTTCCTTTGTCTCAGCTAGGTCTCAAACGAAAACTGTGTTTTAAACAATTACTTTCCTTTGGACTATCATGCTATTGGTGTTATTGGTTACCATGATAATTCCTCATGATTGTAGTGATAATTATGCATGACACATATCTTATGTGATGTGCCTTCTCTTTCACAGGCAAAAAAAATTGCTATAACCACAGTGAGTCAGATTTTGGATGCCAGTGAAGCTGTTTTTCAAAAAGCTGCTGAGATGGACAAGAGCACAACCTTTAACATGTAAGCAACTGTTTGGAAAGAGAGTTTGTGGAAGTGCCATCTTCCTCCTTAGGTCGACGCATGATTAGAGAATCTATTCCTCTCAGGCTTACAAGAACTGGCTGATGCTTTGGAGTTGAGTGAAAACCCTTGATTTTCTACTTCATCTTGTTCTACATGGAGTGATCTGTGCTACCTTCTTGGTTTGAGCTGTGCTCATGGGCTCAGAGAAAAAGTGACTGGGATGATTCAGATTACTGTTTGTTCAGTTAACCTAGCTCTGGTGTGTTCAAAGCAGCAGCTTCTGCATAAAGAAGGTGTTCTTCCAGCTCCCTTCTCAATGCACAGAGCTGCACAGAGCACCCGACTACAGGATGGAGCACACAGTCAGCCTACAGTGCACACCTCAGCTCTTTCTTCCCAAGATTGATAGACTTTTTTTTTTCCTATAGCTACTTGGGGAAAAAAAAAAAAAAGGAAATTCCAACCCACCTCCTTTGCTTCTGCTTATTAAGGCCATGTTCTTGATTACTTTTGCTTATGTATGTATACACCCAAATCATGTTTACTTATAGAGGCCTATGATTAAAATACAGTTTTAAACCTATTTTTACATTTAATCTTGCTTACTGCAGAAAAACGAACAAATTCACAATGGGCAAGTTCTTTGAAATTATTTACCTCAATTAATTTGTTTGAATATATTCCAAATATTTTTCTTTTTTTTTTTTTTATTTTAGATATTTTCT
>NW_022196894.1:54244588-54249878 GCF_008632895.1 Mastomys coucha | reverse complement strand
GGTGCTCCAGTCTCAGAACCTCACCCGAGAGACAACAGGGGATCCTGCCCGGGTCTCTGGCTTAATGCACTCTCTGGAGGTAGGCCCTCCACTTGCAGGGAAGGGCAGAGGAGGACGCTGAACCCCCTCTGTTACTCGGAAGCTGAGAGGATCTTGTCCCTGCTGCCCTGCGGCTTCCCTGGGAGTCGTGGGGCCTGTGGCTCCCGGCTCCAAATATTTTTCTTTATGTATATAAGTTCATGCACTCATACGTAAGTAATTACATGTGTTAACTTATTGCCATTTACTATCTTAAAACATTTTAAAAGATATGACTATGTATACATGCACATCATAATTTTATATTATTGCATCCTACTTAGAGTCCACTAGCAGAGCAACCGCAGAAGGAGGATGGATCACAAAGGGGTATTTATTGGGTTGACTTCCATACTATGGGGTACAACGGCAGCTATGTGCACACTCTAGATGCTAGCTCAGTAGCTGCTCACTCTTCAAGGTTGGATGCCTCTGTCATCCTTCTGAAGGCCTAAATGATTTCTGGTTCAAACCACAACCTTCAGTTCAATTGGAAGGTCTAAGAAGCTGGCTTTTAATATTGGCACAAAATGACAGCAGCAACAACAAAGTAGGTGAATTCCTAGCAAGCTGAGGAAGACAAGCTCACTGCTTTGCCTTCCAACCTCTTCATATCGGCCATTTCCAGAAGGTGATGCCCACTCTAGCAAAGGATCTTGGCCCCTGTAGTTAATTATTCCTGAAAGTACTCTCCCAGGTCCTCATTGGGGGGCGAGGGGGGTATTCTTTAGTCACTATTAACTACTGGATCACTGAGGTGGCTCAGCAAGTAAAGGGATTTGCCATCAAACCAGACAACCTGAATTTGATTCTCAGGTCCCACGTGGTGCAAGAAAACTGACTCCCACAAGCAGTCCTCTGACCTCCACATACATGACATGGCACACACACACCACACCACAAACACACCACACACATACCACACACACACCACATACACCACACACACCACACACACACCACATACCACACACACCCCACACACCACACACACATACCACACACACCACATATTTTGGTAGTCTCGGATGTTTGGTAGACTTTAGATACCAATACAAACATATTGCACACACCGCACACCCCACATCACACATATACACCACACATCACACATATACACCACACACATGCACCACACACATGCACCACACACATACTTATACACTACACACCACACACATACTTACATATACACCCCACATATACTTACACATACACCACACACACACACACGCACACACACATCCACAAATGCTTTTTTATTTACCTAAGTCTCTGATGTTTGGTAGACTTTAGGTTATATCAAGCCTTTTAGTATTATGGACAATCAACCTTCTGTATAAAATCATTATTTCTATGATCCTTTCTCTCTCTCTCTCTCTCTCTCTCTCTCTCTCTCTCTCTCTCTCTCCCTCCCTCTCTCTCTCTCTCTCTCTTTCTCTCTCTCTCTCTTTCCCCCCAAGACATGGCACTAGAGAGAGAGAGAGAGAGAAAGACATATATGTGTCTACACATATACACATATATATATGGGCAGCCTCCATATAATTCTCAGATTTTTGACTGAATATAACCATCATATATTTAGGATTAAACCCACAAAGTAAAAAATAATACCTATGAAACAGGGCACTCATATTATGTTTCATAAGCAGTATAGAAATTATCTAAATATACAGAAATAAATGCATAGGTTATAGGCAAGCACTGTGTCATTTTATGGAATAATTTAAGCATTGTAAGATTTCAGTGTCCATAAGGATAACAGGGCTCATGAACCAACACCCTGTGGAAACTGGGGAGCAGCTATGCTCTTAAAGAGCTGCCAAGGAAGATCTCTTTTGCCAGGGTTATACAGAGAAACCCTGTCTCAAAAAAGCAAACAAACAAACAAACAAACAAACAAACAAAAAAAAGGAAGATCTCTTTTTATTCTCTTCCTTTCAAGCAAAAGGAATTAAATTCGCTCTGGGCAACTCAGGTTCTCCAAACCCTATCTGTTGAGGCAAGCCCATAAAAGGGTCTCTTCATAAGCCAGGAATCAGCCACCAATCTCTCTTACTTCTCCCTCCTGTAACTCACTGGGTTTTCTTTATGTTCCTCAGCCTCTGAATTCTCTTTCTAGTCTGTTTATTTACAGGATAAGTGAAAATAAGAAAGCTGGATGGAAACAGGACAGAGAAGGAGGGGGAGGAAGGACTCCATCCAGCTTCGACCCCATCAAGTTGTCATAGTGAAGTGTCTGTTCTCCTCTTCCGAACTGGCAGGGGCAGAATGCCCAGGTAGCCAGAGCTCAGAGGCTCTGAATAGGGTTTCTGATGGTGAAGGCAATATGGTACAAATCAGCAAATTTAGGTTTTCATTTTTTCTTTTGAACACTGCTTGCAATGGCCAATCTATAACCCTGGATCTTTGCTGTTGTATTGAAGGTCAAAATTTTCGCTAGTTGCCTGACTTGAGATGTAAAACTGTCTCTGTAACATAATCCACTCTGTGCATAAGCATTTCCCATTGTCTGAATTTCTGCTCTAGTTAGCTTTCTTAAATAACTAAGACAGTTATCTCCTTAAGTTTTCCCAGTTGTCTTAGTTACTATTCTATTGCTCTGATTAAACACCCTGAACAAGACGACTTAGGAAAGAAAATATTTGATTGGGAGTTTTCTTACAGCTTCAGGGGCCTATGGCCATCAGAGTGCAGAGGATGTCAGGCACTGGAGCTGTAGTTGATAGCTTACATCTTACCCTACAAAATAGAGGCAGAGAGAGAGAGAGAGAGAGAGAGAGAGAGAGAGAGAGAGAGAGAGAGAGAGAGAGAGTAAGACAAGACTTGACATGGGTTTTTGAAACCTCAACACCCACCTCCAGTGATATACTTTTTCCAAGGCCACATCTCTTAATCCTTCCTAAATAGTCCCCCAGATGAGAACCAAACATTCAAATATATGAGCCTATGGTAGCTATTCTCACTAATACTGCCACACTAACCAATCTGAAATTTGTTGTAAGGTGTATTGAATCTCACAGGAATCCAAGCATAGGATTGTAACAGTCAGTGTGTGTGTGTAGAGCCAGATCTTCCCTGGAGAGGGAGCTGGCTATGACTGAAGGCTACTTGGCAGTCTGTATAAGAGTGTGTGGGCCCACCCTTATTCTCACAGGAAGAAAATTGCCTCGTTTTCTTTTGTATTTATTCCTACAATGATAGAAAGGCCTGACTTTTTACTCTAAAATCTGGAACTCCCTGGTTACACCTATCTCCCAGACTAGATTAGTAATTTAAAAACTGGATGGTTTCTTTCAGTCATATATGTCTGGCTGGCTACCTTTTCAATCAGACCAGCCACTCTGAGGCCCATATTTAACCTACTCACTTATAACATGAGAGAAAAATCAAGTGGAAGGAATATGGCCTGAAAAGTAGCTTTGAGATGACTTTCTAGAAGTGTTTGTGACTGTGGTAAACAACCCTGACACATTTAGCACATCTTTTCTCAGCCTTTGAATGCTTAGGGTTACTTTTCTTGGTACTCCAGTGTTTCAGTATTCCTTAGTGGGAACTCATCAGCTACAGTGGAAGCAAATGATCATCTTAGAAGGTTGGAGCCATCGTTGGGTAATTTCTTCTAATGAAAGACTTTATTGGGTGTTAATATTATTTACTATATTGGAAATATATGGCACAAACTGCCAACAACTCATGAAATTGTGTAACATTTGAAATTTAAAAGTTATCATCCTCTTCTAAAGATCTTAAGTTTAAGCTTCTTAATAAGCTATACTAATCAAAGTAATTCATATTTTTCTGTATCTATACTTAAGATGCTAATCAATTAATTGCATTTCATCATCACTTTTTTTAATTTTATTTTTTAACTTTTATTGCATTATGATGAGAAAAGTTACATGATTTCAATTTATCTGAATTTGTTAACATTTAAAAACATATTTTAAGTAAATAGAATTGCATCACATTCTTGTTTCCCTTTTGTACCCCAACTCCTCCCAGAGACCCCTTTCAATACCTACAATATCTTTTTTGTCATATTCTTTAAAATTAATACACTATCATAACAATAAAAATAAGTATTATAAAAGTTGTTTGATATAAAACAATCTATTTAAGTCTTATGTAGATGATTGTCTACAGCAATACTGAAAATACATACGTTTTTCTCAATATAAATTTTAAATAACTACAAACATATTAACTGTATATTTCAAAATAATACATCACTACTAGTATTTTCTTAAATGAACATAAATATATAAAGTATTTTTGTTTGTTTGTTTTGAATTTAGTAGGGCTTAAAATCTTGGCTCTTACTGTGGTACAAGCCCGAAATAAGAACAATTTTTAGACATTGGAGTTCATTGTAATAAGGCTGTGTACTTCAATGACTCTCACATCACCAAAGGATTTTACCTCCATCGTACATAAGCTGAGAGTTGACAGTTCTGCTGTGCCAAAGAATGAATTGTAGGCACAATTTTTGGATACAGATTTCCTGCTATGGTCAAAGCTATTTGACTTGAGTGAGGGAATTTATTCTCAGCCCACAGAGAACAGGTTACATCCACTTAAGAAATGGGGTGTGTATTAAGATGATCTATCCATAAAGTCATTCGCCAACTGTTTCAATGAACAATGGTTCTGCATGGAGGGTGACACAGACATTAGGTGAGGGTAAGAATTTGGTTCATTGGCTGTGATAATTTGGAAAAGCATTCATCTCAGAGAAAGAGTAACTTATAAAACCCTCTTCTTCAAACTTGATACAAGAGTTACAAACTTCAAGCAAAGCATTCAGTCTCACTCTTTGTTGTTCTTACAAGCCCCTTCACAATTTAATTGTCTATGTTTCTTTGGGGTATATAAATACTTTTGAAATATGTAAGCTGTTCTGAAAACCATAGTATATAGTATAAAATCATGAAATAAGCAATACTACTAATAGAGAGGCTGAGATAGGAGAGACAAGATTTCAAGACTCTTATGTTGTACAGAGCAAGACACTGTCACGAACAAGCTGAAAGTATATATGGATTGTACAATATTGGACCTATTTCTCCAATACCAAATTAGAGAGACCACTGGATGACAATCAACAAATTTCTAATTCCTCATGTTTTTGGATTTCAACCGATTAGGATATGTTGGTAATATTAATTTTCATATTAAGAGATATTAAGAAAAAGTAATTGTCACTTCC
>NW_022196894.1:54227248-54243721 GCF_008632895.1 Mastomys coucha | reverse complement strand
CCTGTATCATCATCATGAGAAGTGATTTTATATCTGAATCTTGCTTTTCCAGTGTGATGGTGTGTTCATGACTTTCTATGGTGGGAGTATTGGGTTCTGATGATGCCAAGTAACCTTGGTTTGTGTTGCTTATAATCTTATGCTTGCCTCCTGCCATATGGTTATCTGTAGTGGTACCTGCCCTTGCTAAATCTGACTGGAACCTGTCCTTCCTGTGATCCTGTTTGTGTCAGAACTCTTCAGAGTCAAGCTGTCTCTGGTTCTGGGATCCTATGATCCTGGGCTTCTTAGAGCATGTGAGAGTGGAGCTTCCTCTGGGTGTTTTGGGACTGGCTGTGGAGCTTACACCCAAGGTCTTCTCAGGGCACCGGCTGGCCCAGACAGACGGGAAGGAACCTGAGCCACTGGGCTGGCAGAGTTCCTGTATGCCTGATCCTGCTGGTCCTAGTTACTCCCAGTGTTGGGACAGATCATTGGTTCCTCCTCACCTCTGATCTTGGACATGTTAGAGCGCCTGAGAGTGGAGCTTCCTCTGGGTGTTTTCCATCATCACTTTTTATAATAAAATATAATCAGATAAAATAAAAACTAGCACAATGGAATTGGGCAAAACAGAGAGAAAAGAGCCCAAGTGAAGGCACAGGAAAGAGACACACTTGTTCACACACTCAGGAATCCCATAAAAACACACAAGGAATCTGTCATATGTACTCAAAGAACATTCTTTCTGTCTCCTTTTCTCTAAGGTTCCCTGAACACTGAGAGGAAGGATGTGATAGAAGCAAACATTCAGGGCTGAGTGTTTCAAGGTGTCTCTCTCTCTCTCTGTGTACAAAGTCTGGCTGGCTGTGGATCTCTGTGTTACTTCCATCTGCTTCAGGAAGAAGCTTCTCTGATCAGGGCTGAGTAAGGCTGTGAGTGCAGCAGAATGTCATTAGAAGACAATTTAGTGCTATGTTTTTCTGTTTGTTTTTAGAGCAGTAGTATTTGGGCTTTACTCTGTCTCTGGGCTATCTTGTCTGAGGTTCTTGGTCACCCAAACACTATCAGGTATGAGTTCTATCATGGAGAGAGGGCCTTAGGTCAATAAGATATTGGTTAGTTACTCCTATAAAGTCTTGTCAACAAACAAAGCTTCCAGTGCCAAGAACAGGCTATACTTAGATGAATTATTGGCCAAAAACAGTTCCATGGGAAACCCAGAACAACCCAGCCTCTTGCGAAGACTTCAAGACTTCCCACAAACTGAAGTGCAAGGCCCCATTGTAGAAGACCATATCTACAAAACTCATTGTCCATGGAGAAGTTGAGCTGGTGCCCACATAGGACCTTTATACCTGCGTATTAGCCTCTTTTGCACAGCAAGGTGCTCTGCCCACCATCAAAGGAAAAACATAAGTACCAACCAGCCAAAACCCCTCTGATCAACAAATGCCATCCTTTCTGCAAGATTTGTTGATGCAATGGTGGCACCAAGCCTGTGAGCATGATAATTATAGCATTTTTAAAAACTACATGTGATAAAACAAGACTCTGGTGAAGAGAAGCAGATATGTATTTAAGCAAATGCATACACACACATTTAGTGATTGTCACGGTGACTACATAGGCTGTGTGCTCCTGCCTTTTCTAATGAGGGAAACAACATATCTCTTGGGTTTATGACAACATGCTGAGTTCCTGTGTTTCATTCTATGCAGTCTTATCAAGAACATGGAGAATTACTCCTTTTCTCTGGGTGACGAGAAGGTGGTGGAACCTAACATAGCAATCCAGTCCGTCACTCGAGACAATGAGAAAGGGTCAAGTGTTCTCTTCTCTGTACAGAAAGGTAAGCTGTTTGCCTTCCGTGCTTGTGACAGTAAACAACAGTCCATTGCCAATAACAATTCACAGTTCACCAAAAGGCAGATATTTAAAATTCTAATTTCCCTTTCTTATAGGATCTAGTAATTCTCTGGCTTCTGGTGAAACATTGATTAACAAAAGTGCAGATGGACTAAACCCAGATGGACAGACCGAACTTCAGATCTTACTTAATACTGGGGAAAGTATGTCTTGAACCTTGTTTACAATGTTTTTAAACCACACTGAATCCAAATAATTACTAACTTAAAAATCCATGAAAGGAAGAATAAGCCTTGTTTCGTTTCACACCTAATAATTTTGCTTGTCTTTGGGCTCTAATACAGTGATCTCAATGATACCATTTCAGGTCACAGAGAATCTTACTTCATTTCAAAACCACACTGGAGAGTAACAGATTGAAATACTAGTGCCAGGTCCACAAGTCTATATTTCTATGAAACTCTCGCAGAAGTGTTCCTTACATTTCTGTGTCATAAGAAGGCTCAGTCACAAACTCTGTGCTTATTTCCTCATGGTGTGACACTCATGGAACCATTTTTATAACTGGGAAAGTTGTCATTTAGTGATAACAATTGCACTACCATCTCTAGGCTCCTCACAGTCTTGCATGTCACATGACATCTTGAAAAAGCTGTATTCTCAAAGTCTAAAGAAGTTGACTTCATCTCTCCCGACACCAATCTAGTGTTCCAAAGGACATATTTTTATTTATGCAAAAAATGTATTTGACCAAAATGCAGAAGAGTGATACTATTACTATGATATAATTACAAGAATCTAAACAACAGAGCAGATTTTATTCAATTGCACAGTGTGCTAAAAGTTTATCTCCCAGGTAGTGTGATGCTTAATAAACAGGAGTGAGGGGCCAGGGCTCAGATAAGCTAGAACCAGAGTGACTTGCAGTCAGGACTGTAAACTCGTGTTGGCCCTGCTCTGCTGGGGAATGTGGAATGTTTCAGTGTGAGATGTTAACTGAGAAAGCAAAACCACAAAGCCAAAAAAAATGTGCAGCTTACAGAGCACCCCACATACAGTTCCATCAGGAAGTCTCGCTCTTGTATTAGTGTCATTCCTGAAGGAATTCAAGTCTTGGCAAAGCCAAGCTTCCATGTGTTGTTCCCTGAACAATGGAGATGGAACAATTTCTTTTTCTATCACTGCTTTGCTGCTAGAGAGACCTTTTGCTGCCCAACACTTGGTGTTAGAACGATACTCAATGTACCGATGGCCAGCAACCTTTTTTATTATTTGAGATGGAGTCCCACTGAGTAGCCCTGGCTGTCCTGGACCTTTCTATGTAGATAGTCTAGGCTGCCCTCAAACTCAGAGATCAAGCTGCCTCTGCCTTTCAAGGGCACCACCGTGCCTGGTTTTGCCAGCAGTCTTCTTGACAGGACTGATCTGAAAAGGGTTGGACTCTGCCATATTCCCTGCTGAGCAGATCATTAGACCACAGCAGAAAAGTCCTGGGGGAAAAAAAAACACTTACTCCTCAAAGAACAATTCTGGAGCTGAGGAAAGGTGTACATAGAACAGCATTAAAGTTCAATCAGAAGGCACATGGGCAACAGCGGTCACCCCAGCATCCTCCCTTGGAATGCTTAAAGGGAAATCCATTCTGCACAGAGGAGTGTGATACACTCAGTATGATCAGACCAATCTAGATGTGCTTTATGATGTCCTATAGTAGCTTGTTTTAATTTTTGCTCTCGGTGGAAAATTTCTACATGTTTTCTTGTGACAACCCCTAGCCTCACATAGCTTTGCCAGGAGCGACCAGCTACAATTAGACACTTGAGCCTGTGCTTCGAAGTGTGGGGCTGGCTAATTCCCGAGAACCAAATGCTATACTAACTATACTCGGTGTGAAATTCCCTGCCTATTTTAGGAATAGATGCTGGTTTAACAATAACAGCCAACAGAGCTGGTGCCATTTGAATGGAAAAGGAAAGGATTAAACTTAACTGGTGCTTAAAGCTTGTCTAACACAAATATTTGGTCATGAATTCATTATCTGCTTGGCATTTCCAGCAAGGTGGAGACATGGTAATAAGTGGAACTTCTTACAAGAGAGGAAGACAGGGTGCACTCTCTGGAGTGAAGTTGGTGCCAAAACAGGACTCTTCTGGTTTAGTTTATATACAGTTAAGTTCGTTTAGTGTCTGGTCCAGTCTGATGTAAGCCTATGTTCTCTTCTTTGGCCTGGGCAAGTTTTTCTTCCAGGTCATCGATTGTCTTCTCCAGTTTAAAAACTGTCCACAGACTTGGCCTCCTTCAACTTGACAGACAGAGCTTGACTTCTTCATAACTATCCTCCTTTTCAGAATACTTTTCAGAAGCAGCTTCCAGCGATTTCAGATTGTTAGTTATATTCTTGAGCTCTTCCTTCAGGTTGCCACACTTTAGTTCAGACACCTCCGCCTGTTCCTCTGCTCTCTCCAGCTCACCCTCCAGGATGACCAACTTACATGAGCAACTTCCTCATACTTGTGGTCAGCCTCCTCGGCAATGAGCTTGGCTTCTTTGAGCTACACCTCCTGGATCTCCATTTTTTCCTCATCTTTCATGGCTTGGTTCTCTATCCCCTTCCTGCCTCTCTTACTCTAGCCTTCTCTGCCTCTTCCAGCTTCTACAGGGCTATGGCCTGTTGCTCCTGAGCATGGTCCAGCTCCTCTTCCACCAGCTAGATGCTGTCATTGAGAGCAGCCACATCTCCTTCAGCTTTCTCTTGCTGCTCACGCTCGCCATCCAACTCATCTAAAAGCTCCAAATACCTAAGTCTCCAAATTCACAAACCACGTAAAGCTCAAGAAAAAAGAAGACAAAAGTGTAGGTGCTCTGGTCCTTCTTAGAAGGGGGAACAAAATACTCATGGGAGGAAATATGGAGACAAAGTGTGGAGCAGAGACCTAAGGAAAGGCCATCCAGGGACTGCCCCACCTAGGGATCCATCCCATATACAGTCACTAAACCCAGACACTATTGTGGATGCCAAGAAGTGCTTGCTGACAGGAGCCTGATACAGCTGTCTCCTGAGAGGCTCTGCCAGAGCCTGATGTATACAGAGGTGGATACTTGCAGCCAACCATTGGACTGATCTTGGTGCCCCCAATGGAGGAGTTAGAGAAAGAACTGAAGGACCTAAAGGGGTTTGCAACCCATAGGAAGAACAATATCAACCAACCAGTTCCCTGCCCCCAGAGATCCTGGGAACTAAACCAACAATTGAAGAGTACACACAGAGAGACCCATAGCTCCAGCCACTTATGTAGCAGAGGATGGCCTTGTTGGACATCAATGGTAGAAGAGGCTCTTGGTCCCATGAAGGCTCGATGCCCTAGTGTAGGGAAATTTGAGGGAGGGTGGGGGCACACCCTCATAGAAGCAGGAGGAGGGGGGATGAGATAGTGGGTTTCTGGGGATGGGATTCAGGAAAAGTAATAACATTTGAAATGTAAATAAATGAAATATTCAATAAAAGAAATTCACAGGGGGTCTGCGGATGCAGCTCCTGGTGGAGTACTTGCCTACTATATACAAGGTTCTGCATTCAAACTCCAGTTCTCCAAAGAAACAAAGGACCAATTAGAGAGCAACGTAGACAAACTAGATACACTGACATTCCTAAGTACCAATTTTGGTATGTCTCAGCCACAGAACTTTAAGGAACAGATTCCATCAGAGTGAAGGGAAGATGTTATCAATTCACATAAAGAGAAAACATAAATCCATCTAGCTTTCTTTGCATTTATTCTACTTCTTTGTTCCTTTGGCTGGATAACTAGACCTAAATCAAAACCCATAAAATCTTTCTGATCAGTAAGGGAAGAGGAAACTATTTGAGTCAGTAAGCCATGGACTAGGAGATATAAGTGTTTAACAAACACAAGTAAAAACCAAAAGGAAAAAAACCCTAAAAGAATATTGTTTCATGAACATTCAAGGTACAAAAGGAAAGTTAAGATCTGTCTAATCCTTAACAGATAGGCAACAGCTAATAAAACCAATAATATAATATACTTGAGAAAATTCCTTAAGAGAATATTTAGAATATTTAGGTTAAAATGCAAGTTTCTATAGCATGATACCATTTATGTACATAGATAAAACATCTCCAACTATAGAATACTTTCTTTTTTGTATATAAATATGCAACAAAAGTTTAGACGTAAGCATGAAACAAACATACCAATATCAGGAAAATGACAGGCACATTGCAAGACTGTAATACTTGCTCAGTGTTAAAGCTAGCAGTACACACAATAGGCCCTTTACATCCATGGATTCTATATTAGAAGTTGTGGATTTAGAATATTTTTTCTCTTTTTTATTGGATATTTTATATTTTTACATTTCAAATGTAATTCCCTTTGCTGGTTTCCCCTCTGGAAGCCCCCCATCTCAACCTCCTTCCCCCTGCTTCCATGAGGGTGCTCACCCACCCACTCCCACCACCCTGGTATTCCCCTACACTAAGAAGGACCAAAGCACCCACAGTTTGATCTCCCCTTCTTCGTTTTTAATTGATGAGTAGTACTCCATTGTGTAAATGCACCAGTTTGCAATCTCACCAACAATAGAGGAGTGATCTTAGCCATTCTGACTGGTGTGAGGTGGAATCTCAGGGTTGTTTTGATTTGCGTTTCCCTGATGTCTAAGGATATGGAACATTTCTTTAGATGCTTTCGACCATTCAAGTTTCCCCAGTTGAGAATTCTTTTTTAGCTCTGTACCCCATTTTTAATAGGGTTATCTGACTGTCTGGAGTCTAACTTCTTGACTTCTTTGTATACATCAGATATTAGCCTTCTATTGGATGTAGGATTGGTAAAGCTCTCAGAATTTCTTAAATCTGTTTCTATCCTAAGAGTGCCATGGTGCTCTCTCTCTGTTTTCTCTTACTCATCCTCAGTGCTTGTATCCACACCGAGTCTACCTAGGATATTTAGAATTTACTTCATGGTTTGGTGAAAGGAGAGGATCTTTTTTTTTTTTTTTACTTTCTTATTTAGATACAAATAAGCAATATTTCTTAAATGGTTTAAAATGTTATTAAGAAACAGGTCTATGTCAAATTGAAAGGAGACATTTTTAAATTACAGGTTATGTGTATTTTGTGTGTATATGTTTTGAAATATACTGTAGAACAACTTTTCTAAGTAATGGATATCTGCATTACCTCTCAGAGTGAGTCTTTCGTGATGAAAATGCTTATTTCCCACTGTTTTAACCTGTTTCATGAGCAGAACATACTAACTGTAGTCACCATTGGGACAAGACATTTTTAAACATTTTCTTCCCACCTAATGAAAATTTTGTAGCCTTTAATCAACATTTTTCTAACACCTCCAACAACCCTAACCATACTTCCACAGTAATCCAAAGCACTAGCCTGCCAAACATGGCTCAACTCTTTGTTCTCTTAAAAAAGACAGTAAAATGGAAAAGCACAAATCATCGAAAACAACAGGGAGCCTGGCCAAACAATAGCCAGAAGGAGAAATTTTACTAATTCTAGACATTGAAGAGAAAGTAGATGAAAATAATAAGCTTGATTTCTGTATATATTTCTATATATGTATATGTATATTGTTTGTATATTATGAGTATATATTGAGAATCGGTTTTAATCATTTGTGAAGTTATTGGAAAACTGACTATCATCAGTTCTCAAAATTGGTAGTTGTTATGAGTAGGAGAGTCGTTTTTTTTTTTTTTTTTTAAGGGTGTGTGGCCCAGGGTAGTTGGACAACTCTGCAGTGGATGTCCACACACCTAAGAGTGCGTGGGCAGCTCAAACTGGACTTGGAGGGTTTGAGAAGCAGACAAGAGTAGAAACTGGGCAGATGGGAAGTTATACTAGATCTGGGAAAAGTTGAGGGGGAGCTGTTTATAATCAAAATTCATGATATGAAATTCTCAAAGAAATAACTAAAAATGAAATGAATATTCAATTTTTAAAATAAAAATTATGTTTGACAGTTCCTGATCACAATTCCACAAAACTATACATGTACAATAAAAGAGCACCAAACATTTTTGCCAAATTAGAACCTTTGAAGTGAGAAATCTATTACAGAAGGAATTAAAGTATGATTTCAAATAACTGGAAAATTAATAGCAATGATACTACATGTCAATGTGTAGGATATAGGTAAAAAGTGTTTTTTAAAATGGATTCTGTGAAAAACAATGAAATAAACAAGTATCTGATACAACTGATAAAGGGAGGGGGAGGATGGGAAAGGAATAGCTAAAAATTTAGAGATTTGAATTATACAAGCTACAAATGTAAGTTATTATAATGAGTATTCATAAAAATTATGATTTTGTAAAAGATGCCAAAAATACTCTAGGACTAGGAGAGGAGTGACCAGGAACTCTAATTTTTAAAACAGAATCTATATGCTCATTTGGATTCCTGTTTTATCTCAAGTATGCCATTTTATCAAAAAAAAGAAAGGAAGAAAGAAAGAAAGAAAGAAATAGAAATCCATAAGTATTTTGCTTTTTTACTTTTTATTTACATTTAAAATTTTTTGAGACTTTTATGCATGAGTACCATATTTAAATGATTGGTTTCCACCCGTACCTTTCCTCCCTCCAACTCCTCCTATGTCCCCTACCCCTTCTCTCAGGTACAGTGAGAGACCATGTCTCAAGAAAGTAATATGGAGAGGGATAGAACAGAACACCTGGTGTCCTTTTCTGGCCTCAGCATGCATGTATGGGTGTGCACACTCACAGGTGTGTGATGAACCATGCCATATACATATACACCACATATTAAAGATATGCGCTTATTATTATTTCTTCTGCTAAGTTGTCTGTGGCTAGCAGCTATGTAAAAGGGTTAAGAAGTATTCCTCAACTAGTTCATTTTGACCATTCCCATGGCCATGCAGGTACAACTTTCACAGTTGCAACCCCACAGGATCTTTAATAAACAGCTGATTCTATTCTCTGATGTCCAAAGAAATGTTTCACAATGGCCTTCCTGCTCTAAGATAGCTGATGCCTGACAGCCAGAGCAGAGATGGTGAGGAGTGAGTGCCTGTGCTAAGACCCCCATCAAAGTTTCCTTCAAATGTGTTGCCCAGTGACTTAAAGCATCTGCTCTGCTATATCAGGCCAGCCCTTATGGAGGCTTCTGTAGTTACAGACAGTAACCCTTTGCTAGTTCTTGCTCAGTGTTGTACTACCGGAGGAAGAAGCAGCATTAGTTGTGTCTACCCACAGATCCTGCCTCCTGTCTTACTGCATAAAAAGTGAGATGGTTATAAATGAGGCAGAATAAGCAGACATTTATCATCTCCACATAGGAGATAAGAAAAAGGAACCTCAGGAAGAAATCTATGGGAATAATTATATGGGAAGAAGCAGTTAGCCAGCTAGTGGTTAACATATGTTAATGATGCCTCTCATAGGCTTACAGCCTAGACTGGTCTGCCAAGGTTTTCTCACACATGCATACAGACAAACAGAGCCAATTACAAGCACCAGAAAGTTTTATCTTTACATATTGACCAATTATAAACTCTTTACATAAACTTGTCTTGGATTTAATTTGCTTTGGAATTCATACAGCTCAGGTAGACACATTTACTGGATTATTATATAGGATACTACAAAGGATACATATGAAAATAAGTATGAGGTGAGGTCTGAAATGAAGGGGTGCAGAGTTTTCACACCCTCTCTGGGGGTGTACCACACTCAGAAAGCTCCACATGCCCTGCTGTTCCGAAGCTGTCTGAACTCCATTCTTCGGGCTTTCCATGGAGACTTCATTGCATAGAAATAATTGAACCATAAGCAAGAATGTGTAAATGTGATTTGGACAGAGAATATAATCTAATGGAGTTGGGAAATAAATGAAATAGGTAAATTCAACAAACCTGTCTGTGTACACTTCTATTCAACTCGGTCAAATAATCCTGCCCCTTGGACATGAGGTAAGATATTTACTTAAATGGGATCTTATGATCAGAAAGGTCAGAGAATTTCCTGATGGCCAGCTTCAAAAGAGACATTCTAGTTCCCATGGATTGCATTTTGTAAGTAGTTATGAGCCAAGAGCTGCAGATAGCAATGGCATATTTGTATTCTATAACATCAGGGAACTATATTGCAATTAAGTAAAAGCTCAGCCAATGATCTTTTCTCTACCCTACCTTAAATATGAAGGAACCATGCAGTTCCACAGTGATTGAAACTTTACTTTGTTCACCACAGAGTATGTCTGTTGATTTTAATGTCTGCTTTTTTTCCTATAGATAAAAATCCATGTGGTTTTGTGGTGTATCAAAACCACAAACTTTTCCAATCAAAAACTTTCACTGCTACATCAAATTTTAGTCAAAAAATTATCTCTGGCAAAGTAAAAGGAAGTGAAGAAGGCAAGAATGATGTTTCTGTGCAAATGGTATTTAATCCCACGGTGAGTTTTTCCATGAATGGAAACAAAAATACTATCTACTCTTAATTTAAGACACTGGAGATTATTTTGATAAAAAGAACTCTACAGAATCTTTTTTTGAAAAGTCTTTTGAGCTAGGGAAATAGCTCAGTGGTTAAGAGCACTCACTGACTGCTCTTCCAAAGATCCTGAGTTCAGTTCCCAGCAACCACATAGTGGCTCACAACCATCTGTAATGGGACCTGATGACCTCTTCTGGTATGTCCAAAGACATCAATGGTGTACTCATATACATAAAATAAATAAATAGATTTAAAAAAAACTAGCCAGGAAAAGTCTTTTAAAGTAATCATATAAATATTTGTCTTATCTAATTTTCTGACAAACTAAAATAGAATATTAGTTAATAGAAAATTGATTTTGTATCCTCATATACTTTCGTTGGTTGGTTGGTTGTTTATTGTGTACTTGAAATAAACTATATAGCTCTAGCTGGGTATGAACTTGCAGCAGTCCTCCAACTTCAGATTCACAAGTACTGGGATTCTAGCTTTATAACTTTTTATGCCTTTCTTCTTCCCTCAATCTATAAGGGAGCTCTTGATGTTTGATATATACTCATTTCTCTTGGGACTATCTTATTCTATTAGACTTTTCCCTATCCAATTAATCATTAAATGTGTCATCAATTCACAGTATGATAAAAGAGAATTCCAGCTTCACTCCTATGCCTGTGTTTACTGGAATTTTTCAATAAAAGACTGGGACACATTTGGGTGCCAAAAAACCATGAACACCACAGGATTCCTTGGTTGCCAATGCAACCATACAACCAATTTCGCCGTATTGATGGTAAGCATGCGCAAAACAATCTCTTTCGAGACAAGGCTTTTCCTTATACACAGGTCTAGGATACATCAACCAAGGATAACGCTGAGGTATTATTTACATAGATTGGAAGTTCAGATAAAATTGGAAAAGGGATTAAGTGATAGAGCTGAAAGGAGCATGCTCGAAAGTAACAGAGGTTTACCATGTGGTTTCAGGATAGAGATAGGCAAGTTTAGTTTAGCACTGTTTGTAAGCATGGAAAAGATGCATATGTGTGAAGGAGAAGTTGGCACATTCCACTAGATGGACTGTCTAAGAGTGAGATCCTCATGGAGTGCAACACTTCAGTACATACTTGGCCGTGTGTAGGCCACTTGGACTTCCGGCAGCTCTTTCCATTGCAGCTGTCCCAGTTGCTGTTCTTGTTGCTAAGTGGAAAAGAAGCAGCTCTTGAATTCTTTACCTGTTTCCTAAAGGTTCACTTTCCCTTCCTGAAGCGTGTTAACCATCAAGTATCCCTGTACAGGGGCAGAAGCAGAACCGACATATGCACCATTGACCATTGATGGACTGACCGTTTTCAGAAGGTCTCTTCTCCATGCCACCTCTGAAAACCATTCTTATAAAGCAAGTGTTGATTAGGATATGTGAAGGAATGAGGACATGTGTAGAATGTTAGAATAAAATATTAACAGGGGTAGCTACTAAACAGCACTCATTCATGAATCCCTGGTGGGAAAACTGTGTTTTCATCCTGCAAGAGCTGACATGCAGCTAGGTTTAGGATGGAGATCCACACAGTACACTGACACAGTGTAGAAAATCAAATAGAACCTTATTTTTTAGACATGTTTGAGACAACTGTATCTCTTTCATTTTAGCTGTGAAACTGCTCTTAATTGATTTTTATTACTTCTTGTCTAATTTACATTGAGGGCAGATTTTTCCATCAGAAGACACTAGTGATAAAATTTTCCATTTTTGACATCAAGTCGTATTAGCTATGAAGATTAGCTTATACATTAAACGATACAGAAAGCTTTGTAACAGTTATATATAAGACTCCTGTTTCCAGCTGTGGTTGGGCAGATGTTAGTGAGAGGTAGGAGAAGCCTCATGTGGTTGTATGGAATACATTTTTATGTGCATATTTAAGAACCTGTTGGGGCTGGACAGTGGTGGTGCACACCTTTAATCCCAGCACTTGGGAGGCAGAGGCAGGTGGATTTCTGAGTTTGAGGCCAGCCTGGGTCTACAGAGTGAGTTCCAGGGCAACCAGTGCTACACAGAAAAACCCTGTCTCAAAAAAAACAAAACAAAATCCAAAAAAAACAAAAAACAAACAAACAAAAAAAGAACCTGTTGGGATAGATATAGATATATTGCACAAATAAAACCTTTTTTAAAATTAACAAATTCTATGACCATGTCTTCATGTGGAAGATATGCCTGAACTTTACTGTAAGTAAATTAGCATAGAAGTGTTCAGTAATACATGAATTCATGCAATCAATAGCAACAGACGATTCAGGCCTATTATAAACGATCCTGGCTTTTTAGACAGCGACTAAAGTTTTCTCTCTCTACTTACATGTATTCTAACTGAAATAATTAATTAATTAATTAATTAAGCCTTGACATCATGGAAGCTATTATTAATTTACCTCATTTAAGAATCTATCAGAGTTTTGGAGCTGGAAAGATGACTGCGCAGATAAGAACATTTCTAAGTTCAATGGCTTGCAAGTGCCTGTTACTCCAGTTCCAGGGAATCCAACATCCCCTTCTGGTCTTCACAGGTCCCCACACACACGTGGCATAAATTCACCCAGACACATACATGGAACTAAACTATATGATAATTTTTATACAAAGGTATAGTTGGCATCTAGCTGGTTATTTTAATCAATGTAATTCCATGGTACAGACTTACATTAATATTTTAAAAAAATTTCCAAGCCAGTTTATTTGAAATCTATGTCAAATTATTTTTCAGAGTTTCAAAAAGGATTACAAGTATCCCGAATCCCTAGACATATTATCCAACATCGGCTGTGCCTTGTCCATTGCTGGTCTGGCTCTAACAATCCTATTCCAGATTCTCACCAGGTAAGAGGAATAAGGGGCTTTTTATAGGAGAAACTACTATCCTGATTGTAATTTACTGGGTACATTCATATCAAAATTTAATTCTTCATCAGAATATACTTTTTCTGAACTGGAAGGAAACATTCAAAACACCCATTTTACAGATGGCCTGATCTCAGAGAGGCTGAGATATAGTTACAAGTAAATACATAATTATAAATAAGACAAAAGTTTGTTTTATGAGCCCACAGCCCATAGACCCCATAACTCTTTAATGTGGAATGAAACATCTCTGACAATCTGGATTGCAAAAGAAGAAAACATTGCTGAACAAAAAGGTCTTCAAAATAATTTTTCAAATGTGTAAAATTTTCGAATGATGGAAGTTTTACATAATCTTTTTGTACAGTCCAGTCTTTATGCCCCTCTCAGTCCGCCCCATGACAGTTCCTCATCCCATTCCTCTTCCTCCTGCTTTTTATTACATTTTTAAAATGAATGTTGGGAGGGAACATGCCACTGCATGTATGTGGAGGTCAGAGGACAGCACTTGAGAGTCATGTTCCCCTTCTACTGTGTGAACAGTACGGGTGTGTAGCTTGGTGGGCGAGCCTGTACCTGCTGAGGTATCACGCAAGCCCCTCATGATACTTCCTACACAATTTCTTGGAATACACTTTGCAGCTTTTATTATTAAATATCTCAAAAGGTATAAAAGGCTTAAATGATCAAGAAAATATTAACTAATAAATCAAAAGGCTGAATTCTCTCAGTGGAGAAATCCAAGGATTGAGAGAGGTTATGGTAGGATAGTATGAAGCCATAGAGGTCATAGAAAGGGTAGGCTCAATCATTAATTTGTAGGGTAAAAATAACAAGACACATCTGGATATTAGAACTCTTAAAAACCAGGATGAATTCAGAAAAACAGCTATTGGGAAGATCTATACTCTAGAAATTCTAAAAGAAATTAGATGATAATGAGTATAGCTCTTATAGCCTTCATTAGTACAAGACTGTATGCCATAGAATATAGGACTGCTATTTGATATTAGAGAGGACACAAGATATAGCTGTCTCTAATAAAGAAAATGGTATGTACATAGTAGAGAATAAATACCTTGTATTTGACGTCAATGTCATTAAAGCACATCTTTCCTCTTTTGTCAGTCATATATATGAATATATATGTATGTATATGTATATATATATATGTATGTATACATATACATACATATATATGTGTGTGTATATATATACATACATATATATATATATATATATACATATACACACATATATATATATATGTTGGCCAATACAGAGAACACATACATGGACCACAGCATACATATCCTCAATATTATACACCTCTTCCATGCATACAGCACATCACACACATGCAGACACACAGGCACACACACATGATCAACATGATTATACTGCCTTCTAAAAGTTGCTGGTATACATTGCCAGTCTGTAGACAAACCCAGGAAACCAAAAACTGTTTGAACAAAGACATTAAGTTCATAGGAACTGGGAGTGGGGCACAGAGGAGCAATTTTGAAGAACATTTGGTTCTGCATCTAGAAATTACAGCTCTAAACGGTGGAACACTTTGAGCATATCTCATGTTAAAAGGCAATTCAGACCATCTCGAACATTTAGCAATCAGTAAGAATTTCTCGGCTGGCGGTAGTGGTGCACACCTTTAATCCCAGCACTTGGGAGGCAGAGGCAGGTAGATTCTGAGTTCGAGGACAGCCTGGTCTACAGAGTGAGTTCCAGGTCAGCCAGGGCTATACAGAGAAACCCTGTCTCGAAAAAACAAAACCAAAAACAAAAAAAAAAAGAATTTCTCAAAGTATAACCCTGGGACTTTCATCATTCAGAGGTACCATGTGGAAAGAGAATTCTAAGCTCTTACAGAAAATAAATATGATTATGATCTGACATATCAAAAATATGTAGTGATCATCTGCCTGTAAAGAAAAATAACATCAGTAGTAATATAAAACACTGCCTAATTTTACAGGTTTGTGGAAGGTTTACCTTTTTTTTTTTTTTTTCTTCGAGACAGCGTTTCTCTGTGTAGCCTGTCCTGGAACTCACTCTGTAGACCAGGCTGGCCTCGAACTCAGAAATCTGCCTGTCTCAACCTTCCAAGTGCTGGGATTAAAGGCGTGCACCGCCACTGCCTGGTGAAGTTTTACTGTTTATAACATAAGCAAAATGAGTTTTTTAAAAAATATATCATTATAACATTTTTAACTTTTAAAATTATATTTGGCATTAGCTTAAAATTTACAAGTGATTTTTTTAAAGATTTATTTATTTATTTATTTTATGTATATGAGTATACTGTAGCTGTCTTCAGACACACCAGAAGAGGGCATCAGATCTCATTATAGATGGTTGTGATATACCATGTTGCTGCTGGGATTTGAACACAGGACCTCTGTAAGAGCAGTCAGTGCTCTTAACCGCTGAGCCATCTCTCCAGACGCACAAATGATTTTTAAAAATAAATATTGGCTACAAAATTTCTCTACATTCAAATATGGGTTCATCTATTAATACAAAATTTTCAATTTTGAGGCAGAAATGCCATGTAGACATTCTTCTGCTGCACATAGCCTTTGTATCTGTTTGTACATGTCTGAGCTCAATGATGTAAAACAATGTATTACCTCTTATGAACTGGGGGCTTTCTAGGGCTGGTCTGGTCTTGCTGAGCTCTTTGAAGAGATGGAGTCAGACCATAGCCAAGATTCATTCTCTAGAAGGCTAGGGCAGTGGTTCTCAACCTTCCTAATGCTACAACTCTTCCTCATGTTGTTGATATTGTTGATTTGCTGATGATGTTGATGTTGTTGATACTGTTGTTATGGATATTGTTGATGATGTTGTGTAAGGGTCCATAATTTGCTGAAGAAGGATAACTCGGATTCAAATAGTATGCAAAAGCAGAATGTTTTATTCTGCAGAAGTCCAGCATGCTAGGGTCTCCCGTTGCCAAGATAGAGATGCCCCAGTGGACTCACAGACCTGATTTAAAGCACAGTAGGGGAACTTGGGGGAGGGGGAGGTAACCTCTATCTTAATCATTGGCTCTCTATCTCTAGAGACATTCCAGAACCATTGATGGGGAGTAGGGGCTGGAAACTGTAACTGGGGAAGTCTGGAAACTGCTGCTGACCTACTGTCCTTCTTTCAGGCCAGGTGGCAGGGCAGTTTCTGATTGGCTGCCTGAAACCTGGAGT
>NW_022196894.1:54199624-54227238 GCF_008632895.1 Mastomys coucha | reverse complement strand
TGCCCAGTTCTTGGAAACAGAGATTTAGGCCTGGTCTCCAAAACTTCCAATTTGAAGCCTGTCATGGAGTCAACCTAGCCTGTCTCAGTTGATGATGTTGTTGTACTTTCTGTGATTTCATTTGGCTTTTCATATTTATTTTATTTTATTTTATTTTTTACTTTTCATTTTTAGGAAAATCAGAAAAACCTCAGTAACTTGGGTGTTGGTCAGTTTGTGTACATCGATGTTGATTTTTAACCTCCTCTTTGTGTTTGGAATTGAAAACTCCAATAAGAACCTAAAGACAAGTGATCGTAACATGGATACTAACCCTGGAAATAACAAAATACCAGAAAGAGACACCATTGAGACCCCGAATCCCTCCTGCACAGCCATTGCTGCCTTGCTCCACTATTTTCTGTTGGTGACATTCACCTGGAATGGTCTCAGTGCAACACAGCTCTACTTACTTCTGATAAGAACCATGAAGCCTCTCCCCCGGCATTTCATTGTCATTATCTCATTAGTCGGATGGGGTAAGTAACACTTCATTAGAAATTTCACTTTGTTGCAATTGTCTAATGTCAACCAACACTCATTGGAGGGCTAACCATCCAGGATAGGGGAAAAGAAAATAGAGTAATCACTAAGAACTGTTTCTGTCTAGTGGCTTACTCTCCAGTGAGTGATCAACACAGGAATACTGGACATATAAACTAAATTAAAGGGTTTAATTTTTAAAATACTCCTTTATTAGTTTATGCTAGATTTGGAACATATGCAATTAATCTCCTAGCTACTTTTTTTATTAATTATTTTATTTGTTTACATCCCTCCTATCCACAAATGTTGCCCTCCCTCCCAGTTCCCTCTCAGAATTCTTACCCTCATCCCTCCTCCCCTTCGCCTCTGAGAGGGTGCCACCCAGGTATCCTTCCACCCTGGGGCATCAAGTCTCTCCAGGATTAGGTGCATTCTCTCCCACTGAAGCCAGACAGGGCAGCAATCCCACTAAAATCAGGAAGGAAGCAATAAGACAACAGAAGGAGATCAAGAGGAAGCAAATTGGAAAGGAAGAAAGTCAGGGTATCACTATTCATGGATAAAATGATAGTATATATAAGGAACCCCAAAAATTCTACCAGGGAACTCCTACAGATGATAAACCACTTCAGCAAAGTGGCCAGATATAAAATTAACTCAAGGAAATCAGTAGCCCTCCTTTATACAAATGATAAATGGGCTGAGAAAGAAATTAAGAAAACAACACCCTCCGAAATAGCCATAAATAATATAAAATATATTGGTGTAACTCTAACTATGCATGTGAAAGATCTGTATGAGAAGAACTTCAAGTTCCTGAAGAAAGAAATCAAAGAAGAACTCAAAAAAATAGAAAAATTTCCCATGCTGATGAATTGGTAGGATCAATATAGTGAAAATGATCATCTTACCAAAAGCAATCCCCATCAAAATTCCAACACAATTCTTCACAGACATGGAAAAAGCAATTCTCAACTTCATATATGAAAAAAACAAAACAAAATAATTCTGAACAATAATAGAACTTCTAGAGGAATCACCATCCCTGACCTCAAATTGTGCTACAGAACAATAGTAATAAAAACTGCATTGTATTAGTACAGAGTCAAACAGGTTGATCAATGGAATAGAATTGAAGACCTAGAAATAAACCCACACACCTATGGACACTTAATTTTTGACAAAAGTCAAAACTATACAGTAGAAGAATGCAAATCGATCCATTCTTTTTTGTTGTTGTTGTTTTTTTGTTTTTTTGTTTTTCAAGACAGGGGCTCTCTGTGTAGCCCCAGCTGTCCTGGAACTCACTCTGTAGACCAGGCTGGCCTCGAACTCAGAAATCTGCCTGCCTCTGCCTCTCAAGTGATGGGATTAAGGGCGTGTGCCACCACTGCCTGGCTGAAAAATTTCTTGAACATTATATTGTATCTCAGAAAAGACAAAGGGAAGAATTGTTTCAGTGCTACTCAAATTTAAATTGTCCAAGTAGAAAAATAAATTGGGACATTTGGTGTTGAACATTGTTATTGGAAAATTAAGGAATGAGAAGTCAAATAGGATTGGTATTTAGAGAACACTAAAAATAGAAAGAGGACAGGAAAATTCTGCTTTAATTATTCTGCTGGCCATGGGTCAGTATATTGTCCAAAGAGGAAAAAGAATACATCTAAAGAGGTCAGATGTATAATTTACTCAAAGTCTTTTATAATTAATTTCCATCTTAGATAAAGTATTAACCTCTTGCCTCTCTTTATCATTTAGGAGTTCCAGCAATAGTAGTAAGTATAACGATTGGGGTTATTTATGCCCTGAGTGGAAACAAGTCGTACTGGGAATTAGACTATCGGCAAGAGGAAATGTAAGTTTTAGCTCTTTACACTTTTTTTTACATATAAGTATTTGTTGATATTGGCTCCAAGTGTCCAACTTTCACTTTATAAATGCCATATTTTGTAATGGTTGTTTTAAGTTATCAAAAAATAAATTGTAATTTAGATACAATGACAGAGAAATGTCCTATGATATTTCCTGAAAAAGAAGTATCCACTGTTTGGATAAATTTCAGATAAATCTGAAATTTCTCATATTAAAATTACATTCTTTTGGTTAGTCAAAAAAAAAAAAAAAACCCATACAGCATAATAGTATGTCCTTCATAATCCTGTGTCTTAGTTTCCTCATCTAGAGTGTGGATGGCAGTTATAGTAATTTTACTTAAGGTTGTTATGCAGGGATGTCAATCAACCCTGAAATCATTTAACTCACTAAGTACTCTCCATGTCTCACTCAGATGAACTCATCATGATTTTTTTTAATTTATTTTTTATTAGATATTTTCTTTATTTACATTTCAAATGATATCCCCTTTCCCAGTTGCCCCTCTGGAAAAAAAAAAACTCCTATTCCCTCCCCCTGCTCACCAACCCACCCTCTCCCACTTCCTGGCCCTGGCATTCCCCTACACTGGGCATAGAACCTTCACAGGATCAAGAGCCTTTCCTCCCATTAATGACCGATTAGGCCATCCTCTGCTACATATGCAGCTGGAGCCATGAGTCCCACCATGTGTACTCTTTGGTTGGTGGTTTAGTCCCTGGAAGCTCTGAGGGTACTAGTTAGTTCATATTGTTGTTTGTCCTAAGGAGCTACAAACCCTTCAGCTCCTTTGGTCCTTTCTCTAGCTTCTTCATTGGGGACCCTGTGCTCAGTCCAATGGATGGCTGTGAGCCTCTACTTCTGTATTAGTTGAGTACTGTCAGAGCCTCTCAGGAGACAGCTGTATCAGGTTTCTGTCAGCCAGCACTTGCTGGCATCCACAATAGTGTCTGGGTTTGGTGACTGAATATGGGAAGGATTCCCAGGTGGGGCAGTGTCTGGATTCTCCTTCCTTCAATCTCTGCTCCATACTTTGTCTCTGCAACTCCTTCCATGGGTATTTTGTCACCCCTTCTAAGAAGGATTGAAGTATCCACACTTTGGTCTTCCTTCTTGAGTTTCTTGTGGATTGTGGATTGTATATTGGGTATTTCAAGCTTCTGGGCTAATATCCACTTATCAGTGGAACTCATCATGTTAAACATGATTACAATAATAACTATTTCGTGGCAATGGATCATATATCACCAATTCTTGCTTTGTCACCAGCATGAACAGTTAACTGTTCATATTGGGCATGCCTGACCGTACCATTAATTGGGAAGAAGAGCAGAAAGTTGAGCTGAGCTGAACTCAGGCTCCATACTTCACTTGTATTTCTCCTGGCAGACAGCAGCTGCTCTGCGGCTTATCCTTCCTTCTCTTGTATCACCCTGCCACCCATATCCACAAACCCCACATTAACTCTTAAACCAACTCACCTGAATAATCATGTCCTCACAACGGCACTTGAACGTACCAGAGAAGGCTATGGTGTCAAGGGACTCACCTGATTATTCAAGCTGTGGGGCTGACTGCCTGACTGGATTTCACATCCTAGACTTTTTGTTTCATTAGATTTCAATATCAACTTTAAGCTTTAAACCTTAAATTTCACAGTAAGGAATAAGAGATGTAGATCTCTCATGGGAGAGATCATTTATTCTCATCACATCATTAATTTCTTGTCATTAATTTTCTATTCATTTCTATCCCAGGCATAGACCTTTCATGAGAGAGAAGCCAGATTACATAAGTTTAGTCACACTAAACTAATTTATAGTGGGCCCTTTCCTGAGCACAGTGCTAGAAACTGAGGACAGCATCAGGCCACTGATAATTACAGATGGGAGGGAAGGAGAGGCTGTGTAATGTGATCATCCTGATCACCCTACTATCTTCTGCCACATACTCTTGCTGTCAAAGGTCTCATTTCTTCATCTGTTGAGAAAAGCGAGGAATGACTGTGTTTCCACTAAGCTATCCTTCTACTGGTACCTCCTTGATGCCTCAGGTTCTGATTGTCTGCCTGAAGTTCCATTTATAGGGTCCCTCACCCAGTTCTCTGACCTGTTGTTTTCTTTGCATGAGCCTAGTCAAGAAGAAAATACAGCATTAAAGGGGTGGTGGTGGTGCACCCCTTTAATGCCAACACTTGGGAGGCAGCGGCAGGCAGATTTCTGAGCCTGGTCTACAGAATGAGTTCCAGGACAGCCAGGGCTACACAGAGAAACCCTGTCTCAAAAAAAAGAAAAAAAAAAAAAAACAGAAAAAAAGAAGAAAATACAGGCCAGGCCACACTCTTAATTCACTACCTCAGTTCTCTATACTGTCATCAGACAGGCTGTATCATACTCTCTGATAGGTTCACGGTTGATGTTAACCATGGGAACTTATAAGATACTGGTGGTGAATTTTTGCAATGTATGCCATAGAGGTTAAACTGGGTCTTTCCATATTCCATGGCAAAATGACCAAACCTTTTAGCCCATCTGAAGTCTGTATAGGATGCTCAGTAGACTCCATGTCTTTATCTTTATCAGTCTCCGTCCCGTGATGCTCTTTTTTCCAAGGAAGTCTACACTGTGACTGTAGAAATTAGACTTACTAGGACCCATTCTCCTCCTCCTCCTCCTCCTCCTCCTCCTCCTCCTCCTCCTCCTCCTCCTCTTCCTCCTCAGCAGTCTACATCTTGAAGTATGAATCACTGGATTCAGAATAACACACATAAGAGATACAGTGAGAACGAAGTGCCACAGTCCCTCTTGAACTAAAGCAACAGATAGAGGGAGAGAGTGGTCCTCATACATATTTTCCAATAGAAGCTAATATCTAAGAATATGTCCCTACAGGTCTTCCCATCCTTGGACCATTGGAGATGCTTACAAACAAACATTCAGATTGTTGTGTGTGCACACACACACAACAAATGATGGTTCTCATAATTTGTACCTTTGAGCATGTGCAGGGGGTGCTTTGTAATTACACCATAACAGCTATCCTCCAGTGACAGATGAAAGTCAAGGGATTCTGATTCTGTACATTCTTTTTGTTTTGTTTTGGTTTTTTGTTTTTTGAGACAGGGTTTCTCTGTATAGCCCTGGCTGTCCTGGAACTCACTCTATAGACCAGGCTGGCTTGAACTCAGAAATCTGCCTGCCTCTGCCTCCCAAGTGCTGGGATTCTGTACATTCTTAAGATAAACTTTATACACTCTAATCATCTTATTTAGAGATGGATCCACTATGTTATAGGCAGACCACCCAACTACCTTTACGTTCTTTCTCTTTCTTATCCTCTTTCAAGAAAAACAAAGAATAAGTACAAAACCAAAATAAACAAGAAACGCATGTACACACAAACCTCCCCAAAACTGAAAATCAAAGCAAACAAGCAAGAGGCCAATAAGCAAAAAAATGCCAAAACAATTCAAAACCAAACAAAAAGTTCTCAAAAACATCACTGAATATGTTATGTGTTGGCCAGCTACACCTGGGCATGCATGGGGCCTGATCCTGGGGTGTGGTTGATCTATCTGTTGAGACTCCATTGGAGAAAACTCATTTTGTGGCAACATGTACAAAACCTATACAGTTTGAAGCCAAATGGAGTTTCTGGTTGTTTTTAATGCTTATTTTTTTGTAAGAAAAAAATTAAATAATATGTGTCTGTATGTATATGATAGACAGTATTTAGGATACCAGGGCAGTATCATGTGTGCAGATACAGGTAGAGACCAGAAGAATGTTAGATTCTCCGGAGGCAGAGTTACAGGAAGTTGTAAGCTGCATAGTGTGGTTGCTGACAACCAACTCCTGCCCCCCACCCCCACCTCCAGACCAGCAGTCAACCCCTGGGCCACCTTTCCAGACCTTGTTTTGTTTTTGTTTGTTTGTTTTTTTATTTTTTGTTGATTTGTTTTTGTAAATAGTATGCTGTTCTGTCTGCTGACATTTCTTGTTTTTCCTTTGAAAACAGTGACAATGATAAACAGTCTCCCTGAATTCTCCTCCACTCAACAGTTACACAATCATTAACTTACTTCTCCTTACTTTTCCCAGGTAGGATCTCCTAGTCTTGAACTTGTAAAGTAACCAAAGATGTTCTTGAACTCCTAGTCTTCTTGCCTCTACTTCCTGAGTGCTGAGTGTGCAAGTGTGTGCCATCAGCCTGGTCTTTCTCCTTACTTTTAAATGATCTTTACCCAGACTGTTTGTTAACACCTCTCCTGTTGCATACCCCTTACAATACAATGAACTCCTCCATGGTTTTCTCCCTTTTGCTCAAGTCCTGCTCTCATCTGTCTCTGGGGTAATAGCAGTTCATTTGATGTCTCTCTGCCTCACCCGGAATACAAGCAATTGGTCACAGAGCTCCAGAGTGGTACGCATCAATGCACACACCTCATGCATTTACTCATTCTGGCCACACTAGTCTCTTTTTCTTTGGTTGTACATTTGCTCAGTATATCTTTTAAGATAATTAATTAAGTAATTAATTACATCCCAAATGTTGCCCTGCTCCCGGTCCCCCCTTACAGAGTTCCTCTACCTTCTCCTCTGAGAGGGTGGGGCTCCCTTGGTATCACTTCACCCTGGCACATCAAGTCTCTGCAGGTTTAGGCACATCCTCTCCCACTGAGGCCAAAATAGGCAGCCATTACTGAGCTGCATGTCTGCCACATATGTGCCTCTGGTATTTGTCCATGTGTGCTCTTTGGCTGGCGGTTCAGCCTCTGAGAGCCCCTGAGGGTCCAGCTTAGTTGACTCTGTTCATCTTCCTGTGGAGTTCCAATCCCCTTCAGGGCCTTCAATCCTTTTCCCAACTCTTCCACAAGAGTCCTCGACTTCCATCCATGTTTGGCTGTGGGTATCTGTATCTATTTCAGTCAGCTGCTGGGTAGAACCTCTCTCAGGACAGTTATGCTAGGCTCCTGTCTACAAGCATAATAGAGTATCATCAATAGTGTTAGGGATTGGTGCTTGTTCATGGGATGGGTTTCAAGTTGGCTGGTTAGTGGTTGGCCATCCCTTCAGTTTCTGCTTCATCTCTGTCCTTGCATTTCTTTTAGATAGGACAAATTTTGGGTGGAAAGTCTTGTGAGTGGGTTGATATCCTTATCCCTCCACTGGGCATCCTGCCTGGCTACAGGAGGTGGCCTCTTCAGATTCCACATCCCCACTGTTAGGCATTTTGGCCAAGGTTACCTGAATTGACTAAAGTTGTCTCTTCAGGGCATTTAAACACAACTCGATCTCTGTTTAGAACACCCTTCCCCCTTTATCAAAGTCTTTGCTCCAATAATTTTTTTCTGTAAGAGACTTTTCCTCAACCACTCTATTAAACTGAAATCCTCCCCTCTTCATATGCATATATATAAATGCATATATAGTAATTTCTAGACTCTTGTTGCTCACATTACTTTTTTTATCTCCCATGCTTGTCAGCACCTGAAATATAATCACTTATTTTTTGTCTTACCTTTATCTCTAAACTAGATTAACTTACTAAAATATAGAGTTTTTCTCTACTGATATATATATTTTTTTAGTGTCTAAAATGTCATCTGGCACATAACATGTTCTCTCTAAATGTTTTTAAATAAATAAATTAATTATTTCAACAATACTATGAGGTTGTTATATCATTTTCAACCTGGCTGAGAAGTGAAAAATGCAAACACACACAAATTTCTTTCACCAAATCAAAAATAGCAACAGATAACCTAAAAAATGAAAAGCACAATGAAGTTGAACAACCTTTGAAAACTCTATTTAGTTATTAATATTTTTAAATGTTTATTTAAATATCTATTGAGGGGCATTTCAGCTAGAAAATGTTTGCCATGTAAGCATGAGATCCTAAGTACAGGTCCCAAGCTCCCGGGTAAAAGAGGCAGATGTGGTACACACACTGCAATTACTGTGTCTGCGAAGCTCTGGCAGATCACTAACGCTCATTAGCCTTGCTGATTTAGTCAGCTTCTAGCCAAGGAATAGACCCTATTTCAGAAAAACACTCATGGTTATCTTCTGGCCTCCATAGGCATACACACACACACACACACACACACACACACACACACACACACATGAGTGGACATTCACACATATACACACACACACACACACACCCCAAAAAATATTAATACAGAATTTTAGGTAATAGAATAAAACTGCTAAATTAATTAATGAAGTTTTTTTTTATTCTCCAAATGATCTCTAAGATATGCTAAGGAAGTTCTAGAAGCATTTATTGAATGGTGTCATCTGTTTAGAAAAATGAAGGGAGCATGTATATTTGCTAATGTTTATATAACTCTCTAAGGATACATCAGAAACACTGGTGAAATTTGGAGCTGGAAATATTGCCATTTGTACCTTTTATATTATGAGCCAGGATAAGATACATATCCATAAGTAGAATACAAGTAATGGCTCGCCTAAAGTTAGGTACGTCGTAAATGTCAGGAAGTGACATCTAAATTCAAGACTGTTGTAGACATAGGAGTACGTGTATTAGTACTTTTCTGTTGCTGTGGTAGAATATCCTTTAAAAAAGCAGCTTAGGGAAGCATGTTTTATTTTGGCTTAAGGTTGCATGAGGGAGCAGTCCAACCTGCCTGAGAAGTCACAACAGTGGAAATATGAGGCCACCCTGAAAGTCACAAAGCAGAGCTTTGGCATTCATCTATACACAGAAAGTAGAGAGGGGACAGGGAGTAGAACCTTCAAGTATGAAGTATAGCCTATGTAATAGAAAGTATAAACCTACAGAGTATGAAGTATAAAACCTTAAAAGCCACCTCCAGTGTACTTCCTCCTGCAAGTCTCTGCCTCTGGAAGGTTCTATAACCTTCCCAAACAGTGCCACCAACTGGCAACCAAGTGGTCAATACATGAGCCTCTGAGGGACACTGTCATTCGAATCACAACAGGGTATAACTCAGGGGTAGAACTACAAACTAGCAATACCCTGTGTTTTGTGTTACAGGATATTTGATCACACTGTGAACCCCAAGATTGTATTATTTACTGGGAAAACCTGTTGTGGTGTGGATCAACCTTAGCATACCCAATTATTCCAAGCTCTTTCTGCACCTATTGTAAACGGGATTAAAAGAAGGCTATAGGTCAAGAGGAAGATCAAGCAACCAGTTGACAGGAAGTGAACATAGGATTATTAAGAAACCATAGAGAGTAAGGGGGAGTCAGAGGGATGGATAGAGAGATACACAGGCAGGGCATTGCTTCTGGGACATCGGCTGAGGAGGAAGGTCAGCTGGATGCTTTCTCTACCTCTCTGAACCAGCAGGCTTTCACCCCAGCATCTGACTCCTGAGTCTTCATTTTGGTATCTGACTTAAAGTGTATTTACCTTCTGCTGGCCCACAATGACTCAAGGAAATTTTGGCAGAACCAACTTTTCTAATGGGCTGAATTACTGAAAGTAACTTCAGATGTGTAAGATGGCCAAGGGACATTCTTAGCAAGGACTTCAGTTCCATGAATGCCAATAGTAATAGCAGAAGGAATTGATATTTGTTCTTGTCCTAGTTTGCTGAAATATTTTTTCCCCACAGCTGCTGGCTGGCCATCCCCAAGAACAATGATTTTGCAAGAAGTCCACTTTTGTGGTCGTTCATCATGCCTGTAACCATTATCCTCATCACCAACATTGCTATATTTGTCACAATTACAGTCAAGGTGTTGTGGAAGAACAACCAGAACCTGACAAGGTGAGATTCTCCAGGAGTGGGAAGCTGCCGGCAAGGACTAATGTATGGGTAACACAGCACCTCTGTACACAGCAGACCCCTGCAGAAGTTTGCAGCATCTGCACACGGCATCGGGACGTGGTATTCAGGAGAGATTCCCCGATGAACTTTGATGGAGAAGATGGATATCTTCCCCTTCTCTTCTAACCTCAGTAGTCCCAGGTTGTGTACAACATTATGTAACACAATTCTGTAACACAATGCTCCAAGCAGAATCAAACCACACAGTGTCAAGAAAATATTTTCTCTTCAAAAACCCCCCTCCAAATTCGGGAAACAAAATTTGAATACTTGAGCTACCTGCAGTGTTTGGATTATACGGTAGCTTCAAACCTTTCAAAATGTATTCCAAGTGTATAACATTTTAAAATTTCCCTTACAAATGGATTCTCTCATTTAGTGACACTGAGACCACATTCCCTGGCTTATCAGGTCCCACCCAACTGCATGTCTTCTGAATGTGACTTTTCTGGCCCCAGTAGGTGGTCTTATTGTTATCTCTACTATTCAACAAGAGCTTTAAGTTGAATGAAGTTCAGAACCCCCCGAACACATACATGCTGCAACCTCCTGCCCATAGTTTACAGCATGGATGGGGCAGAACATAGTACAGTTGAAGCTATAAGCTAAGGCTGAATTCTGCAAGCCTGTCCATTCCAATCATCCTTTCCATACGGACTTCTGTATGGTACACTCAGTCCAAAAGTGGATCTACTTAGTAAGGACAGGTAAATGAAAACCACCATCTTTGATGAGAATGTAATCTTAAGTGTGTGCTTTACAAATCAAAGTATCATATTTCATACATGGTTAATAGCTCTTATTTAAAGGCTATACAGAGAAAATACCATTCTTGTTAAGTATTAAAACATACATTTTAGTAATATTGGGGGGAAACACTTTGGTGGTAGGTTCTTAGGCTAGTTGTATATTAGATTTTATTTCTTATATATAAAACATCATAATTTTGGGTCAGAGACAACAATCAAATTTCTATACCTTAATTTTGAATGACAAGCCTATGGTGTGTAAATTGACCTAATAACAAAGAGGAGGATACACAATTTGTTTTAGGTAACCCTCTTTCCTGTACTAGCTAGATACAAACCAAATCACTCCAACACTCAAGAACTTACAATGACAAACCATTATTTGCCATAGTATTGCATGGTGCCTCAGAAATAGTTTAGGCTAAGCATACTAAGGTGTTGACAGGCAAGCTATGATGAATCCATTCCATAGTTGCTGGTAGTTCATTGACTGTTGGTGGTATTGGTGGTAGCTTTTCAGTTGGGGAAACTCATATGTGCTCTGTGTAGCTTTTTATTAAATCCTCTATTACCCCAACTCATACTTCTTATATATTGCTATTATAAACTGATACATTGGGTTCACATTTTTGGTGAGTACTGAGCTAAAAATAAGCATGACTAAGATACAAAGAAGTGGGAAAAAAGGATGACCAGCAAGAAGAGCAGGAGAATAAGTTCCAATTTGCCTAAGTAAAGGAAGCACTGGGATTTTATTTGGGGAGCCTATACTTATTTACATAGGGTATGTGGCAACTCATAAGGTGATCCAATTTAGAATCATAACTTAAAAGATAGTGGACACATATTTTGGGCATAGTTAGCTCAATATCTCAGAGCACATATGTAATAATTAAGACGATGGTCAGAAATACCTCTAAACACATCTATTTTGTACTACAAAGTTTTTACTGAAAATGAAGAAAAGGGTATTTTTGAGAGTATTCGAACATAGAAGTCTGGTCCTGAAGAGGCCTGGCTCACCCAGTCACTAACGCTGTCAGGTTCTCAAGAGCAGGAAGGGCAGACAAACTCCATGAGCAATTGCTTTCTTGTCTCTGGCTTGCTCTTCTGTCCATAGGAAGTCACATAGTCAAGACCAGATTCTGAGGGCACAGACTTCCATAAGAGAGAGGATCAGTTGGCTTCTGAATCTTATTTTTATATCATCACCAGGCATAAGAAGTTCCCAAGTGTCCCAACCTCCCTAGGGAAGTCTTCACTAGTTGATCTAGTCATAGCAAAAATCCCACTTAAAGAAATATCGACTCCTCATGAAATTTTATTTGCCTGCATTTTGAAGGGAATGTTGGGGCCATTTAAAATAGTGGGATCACATTTTCTTCAGAGGGTCATAAGGTATGGTACAACCTTAAGGAAGCAAAGTATATGGATAGTTGAACATGCAAGCTAGCTAACTATAAGTAGTGATGACTTGAGTAAGCCAAACCCTAACATTCCACATTTTCTCATTTTCTTGTTTTCTCCTGTAGCACAAAAAAGGTTTCATCCCTAAAGAAGGTTTTCAGCACATTATCTATTGCCGTTGTTTTTGGAATTACCTGGATCTTTGCATATGCTATGCTAATTAATAACGATGACATCAGGATTGTTTTCAGCTACATATTCTGTCTTTTCAACACCACTCAGGTATGGTATAGATGGTCAGAAAGAAGAGAATATGTGCCACCCTGGAGGGAACAGAGTAAGATCTTTATAGGTTTGGCATATAATCCCTCTTCTCTGATTAAATCATACCTCATCAGGCAAAACACTTCCTTTCTTTTCTCCCATGCAGTAGTGTGCTTTGGTTGGTTGTGGGCAGTGGTCACTATTCCTTGAACTGTGAACCCGGTGGGTTTGTTGAATTTCTCTTTCATTTTTTTTTTCTTAACGTGTTAAGATTAGATTTAGGTTCTTCATTTTGATCTATTGTTTCTGTAAAATTGTAATTACATTTGTTATTTTTTGGGGGGGAGGAAAGGGTTTATTCAGCTTACACTTTCCACATTGCTGTTCATCACCAAAGGAAGTCAGAAGCAGGCATTTGTTATATTTTTAAATATATTTTAATTTAATGCATGTCATGGAATAAATGTCAGAGGTCAGAGGACAAATTGCAAGTCAGTTTTCTCCTCCCACCATGTAGGCCCTGTGAATAGAGCTTAGATCCCTGACCTTGGTGGCAGGCACCTTACCCTCACAGGCCCAGAAGCAAAATAGTCACCTTGGGGAAAAACAAACTACTTATTCTGTAGTTAGTGGGTGTGCTGGCTGGGTTTGTGTCAACTTGACACAGGCTGGAGTCATCACAGAGAAAGGAGCCTCCCTTGAGGAAATGTCTCCATGAGATCCAGCTGTAAGGAATTTTCCCAATTAGTGATCAAGGGTGGGAGGACCCATTGTGGATGATGCCATCCTTGGCTGATAGTCCTGGGTTCTATAAGTAAGCAAGCTTAACAAGCCAGTAAGTAACATCCCTCCATGGCCTCTGCATCAGCTCCTGCTTTCTGACCTGTTTGAGTTCCAGTCCTGACTTCCTTTGGTGATGAACAGCAATGTGGCAGTGTAAGCTGAACAAACCCGTTCCTCCCCAACTTGCTTCTTAGTCATGACTATGCAGGAATAGAAACCCTGGCTAAGACACTGGGTCTGAAGTTTTAAAATACCACTAAAGCTGAAAACTCCTAGCTCAGTGGGGATTTTCTGTCCTTACTAGTATTTTCATCTGGTTCTTTTAGCTGTTTAGTAAAGTGCTAAAATTTTCCATCAAGGATTAACTCTGTTTGGTCCTTGTTGCATTTTGCCAGTTTGTGCTTCATGTATTTTGAGTGAAGACTGAACAAACATTCATCCTCATGATATAGATTTATGATTACATTTTCTAGATGAACTGGCCCTTTCATCATTTGTATTGTCTTTTTATTTCTGATAGTGCCTTTTGTCATAAGGTATACTTTATCTATTACCTGTCTTGTGATGTGCATTGGTTATATGATCACATGTGTGCATGCATGAATGTATGTGTGTATGTATGTGTTTGCATTTGCCATGAACCTCTGTACCTTTCAAGTCTATAGTGTGTAGGCACCAAATACATAGGCCTCACTTTGTCTATCACTTTATGAGGGGGTAGAGCTCATTTGGATCTAACATACTCATTGATGTAGGTTGTTATTTTACAATTTGTCTTCTGTGCTCATTTGTTTTGTTTGGGGGTGAGAAATAGTCTTTGCAAGTGAAGAGAACAGTTATTTATGTAATAAGGTTGCTTTTTTGGATATGATATAGTAATTACCATAAAACCCATTTCTTTTGTAATAACAAAACCGTTTATAATCCTTTCCTTGAACACTTATGGACTGTTAAATGTGAATTGTTTTAATAAAAACACATGTATAACAATATGCAACTCTAACTAAAGAAAAACAAACAACCATTCAGTTACTCATCATTCCTTGATTTAGTGTATTATCTCCCTGCCTCCCTCTTCACTTCTGATCCAGTTTTCCATTATTCCTTAGTATCATTTTTCTTTCCTCCCCCTCTCTGTCTGTCTCTGTCTCTCTTTACTTCTCTCTCCCTCCCTCTCTCCCACTTCCTCTGTCCCTTTCCCTCTCTCTATCCATCCCCCTCTTTCTCCCTCTCTGACTCTCTCTCTGTTTCCTCTTTCTGTCAGACTATATTTCTTCAGGATAAGAACATCCATATCAATAATTGAAAGTGTTGTGAGCAGTGAAGAATGTTATACTGATTAACCATTTTGTATGGATGTGAAGCATCCTATAGCAAAATTCTGTTTCTTTGGGGGAAATGACCATAAGTTCAGAACTCCATGAGATAGAATGTTGCTTCAAAGTCAGAAAATGGTTAAAGTTTCAGTTTTCTGTGTTTTGTTGGTTTTGTGTCAAACTAGAACACACACATCATGTAATAGTTGAGTTGTTTTTACTACAGTTGCACTTGCTTCTATCTTGATCACAATCCCCTAAGTGAGAAACAAGAGCATGACTATACAGGCATAGTGTGTAGTTTTACCCTGTACCTGCCTTTACACCTAGCCCCCACCCGGCTTCCCTTGAATCCTTAGACAAAACCAACTGTCTTAGTTAGGGTTTTACTGCTGTGAACAGATACCATTTCCTTATAGCAACTCCTGTAAGGACAACATTTAATTGGGGCTGGCTTACAGGTTCAGAGGGTCAGTCCATTATCATCAAGACAGGAGCATGGCAGCATCCAGGTAGGAATGGTGCAGGCAGAGCTGAGGGTTCAACTTCTTCATCTGAATGCTGCTAGTGGAAGACTGACCTCTCATTTGTTTTTAATTCTCCTGTTATTGTGGTAAATCTCCAACCCAAATATGCCCCGGCAATGAAAACACAACTCAATTAATATGAATTAATATGAATAATTAATATGAATAATATGAATTAATGTAGGTGCAAGCTGTGCACCTACATTGGGCAGATCTACCACTCCACTACCATCTTCCCCATCTATGGGACCTCTTATAACTTGCAGTTTCTCCAGGCCATGTGCTTCTGCTCTACTTTCCTTCCACCTCCTTCTTCTCTCTCCCGACTTTCAGCTCCACCTTCTGTTCATCTGCCCCATTGCTGGCTCTAGCCTTTATTTATAAATTAAATAATGGGAAGAAGGTTTATAGGAAATCACCTGAGTGTGGACTCATTCTTTGTTTGAAGACCCTCCCAGGAGAATGTAATTAGCATCAAATTACAAATAGCAGCCCCAGGGCTGTCATAACACCCTGCTACCCAGTTCCTCCTCACTTTTGAGTATAATTGATTATTAAATGGATTATGACTCCATTTTAATCCACATTCCAGGAATCAATACCACTTTGCGTTTGGGGAGAAGTTCATGGTGTAGTATACATTCATAACGTCTTTCGTAAGGAACTTAAAATTGATATTTTATAGCACCCAGTAAGATGAAGGGCGTCATAACAATAGGATCTGCCTGCCACCTCTCACCCCTTGAGCTGCTATTTCCTTATGTCCTACATGTACATACAGAATAAACCCTACAAATCAAGATTATTTTTTCTTTAAAAAGACATATACATTGAAAGGAATTTATAAGGAAAACTTTATATTTGGCCATGTGTCAACCATTTCTAGGACCCTTCCTTCCTTTCTGAAGACTTAAATATCAGATGGTATCATTTCTCTTGAGCCCAAAGTCATTCCTTAGTGTTTCTTGTAATGTATGACTTATAGTGACTAAGTATTTTCTTTTAACTCATATTTGTTTTGTTCTTATTCTTGAAGGATTTTTTTTTTTATTAGATACGGAACTCTGGGTTAGATGAGGCTCCCCCCCTCCCCTTTCGGTATTTTAGAGAAGTAATTTCACACTCTGCTACATTTCCTAATGAGATGTCCTCAGCTATTCATACTGTTCCACTGCACACGAGTGGAATGGGCTATTTTTCTCTGCCTCCATCAGGGTTTCCTCCTAGCTTTAACACTCAGCATTATGTCTATGGCCTACGCAGCTATTACTTTCTTTGTATGTATTTTTCTCAGGATGGCTGAACTGTTAAAATCTTTTATGGTTTTTACCACTAGTTTTTCCTCCTCTTCTTTCCTCTTCCTTCTGAGAATGCCTTGATGGTAGGCCATTTGATTTTTTGCCCTGCAGAACACAAAGAGCTGTTCATCTTGCTCGTTCTTCTTGCTAGTCATTACACTACTGGAGTTAGGCGCTTATTCAAGATCAGTCAGTCCCTGAGTTCAGTCCCTAGAGCCCCCCCTCCTCCCCATGGTGGTCAGAACTGACTCCAACAAGGGATCCTCTTGACTCCAACAAGGCATTCCTCAAACAGTGTGGTGAGTGTGCACCCACACGTTTGCACACAATAAACAAGCAAACAAAATTTGTTTAAAACCTGAAAGAGAGAAACCTGTTTGTTCTTATTCTATCATATTTTGTCACAGGAATCAACCATCATCTCCCTACTTTTAAATACCATGTCATGTAAACAACATTACCTTGTACATATAATTTTCTGTAATTATTTTAAACATTTTGTTATATTTTTAAAGTCTGTCGATTACAGTCCTTGTTTATTAATGATTACTAAAAGTTCAACTTTCATTTTCTTGGAGTGAAACAGCATGTACCGGTCTTCTCCCCTCCTTCAAAAGTAATATGTGTGAGCAATTTGCAATGCTGGGAATCTTTCTTGTTATGCAAACACAGTTACTGCTGAGTTACAGTCTGAGAGAAAGAACACTATTAATATTGTGTAATTGTTTATTGCCTCCTAATTTTATTGGTACAATTAAAAATTTACTATATGTTTGACATTGTCAACAATATTTTCTCTTGAAAATATTAATTACTTAAATTATATTTGATATTTGTATTAACTAAATTTTAGTATATATAACACTCCATTTAAAAAGTTTCCAAGGTATCTTATTGGATTGTCCTATTGCCTTGACTTCTTTTTAAAGTTAATGGCTCATCAGGGATAGTATTTTTTGAGTAATCACTTCGGTAGATTGTGAAAAATCATTGAAAATTTTCTAGGCTGATAACTTGTCTTAAGATGCAGTAGATGAACTGAAAAGTTTTTGATACCTAAGTATTGACAAAAAGTCTGAGGTGCTGCAGAATTAATTAACTTTCCTCATTGTTATTCGATACCCTTTAAGCAATAATTTTGGATTCATTTTAGACTATTTGAAGTTGAAAAATGCTACATAGTTCCCAAATACCTACCACCAAACTTTAGAACTAATAATTGCATCTTTAGAATTTTCTTAAAAATTATGAGTGTGCACCAAGTGCATGCCTGGTGTTCATGCAGGCTAGAAGAGGATGTTGAATCCTCCAGTAATGGAATTATACATGGCTATGATGTGGGTCCTGGGATTTAAACCAGGTCCCCTGGAAAGGCCGTGAATGCTGCTAACTGCTGAGCCACTTTTCTAGTCAAAAAATAGCCACAATACACAACCAAACCCAGGAAAAAATACAGTTTTCATATATTCTTTGACTAGTGTTCCCCAGGGGCAATATCTTCTATGATATAGTACATTGTCAAAATTAAGGAATGCACATTGACACAATACTATCAGTTAGGCTACAAATAGTATTTAACAGCTTATTTTCATAAATAATGTAAATGAAGAATTAAGAAAGGCTTCTTAGAGACTATAATATACTGGGTAGTATATTTCTATTATACTTACAATTAAGAGATAACACCATATATTGGATAAGGAAGAAAAATTGAAACCAAAAGAGTAGCAATTCAGCTCCAAGCTCTACTGATAGTAGATGAGTAATATTGAGCAAATTGTTTAATTCATCTGAATTTCAGTTTGCATATCAATCAGTTGGATGGTAAGGCTTAGTTTCTAGGGTTGATGTAAGTACAGTAAGGATTCAAGGATGATGGGTGAATGAGAAGTGTGTGAAACCAATAGGTCTTTGGTAAGGATCAGCTTAAAGCCATGCAGAGACTACTGCCCAGCCTTTTGTGGCTTTTATCTTTACATGCATCTCCTTATCCACGTGTAAAGGACAGGGAATCAGTGACTAGCAGGGTCTTAAATTCGTGTCGTTAAGAAATTATTGAGTATATAAAATTCCAGCTATGTTACTATATCTCCAAGAAATGAAAAGAAATGGGTAACATTCCCTACCCCCCAGAAATTCTTCCAACTTTATACACTGAAGATTGTAAAGATTAGGGAGCAGACTTGCACAGCTGTAATGTCAAGCCAGGGCATGAGTCCTGGTCTTCTAAATATGCATTGCGCGCAGCAGCACTGTTTATAGCTGAAGGGCATGCACATGCGCAGCAGCTGCAAGTTCCTGTGGTGGAGCAGTGTGCTTCCTCGGAGCAGAGGGTGAAATAAAATCTCTTCCTAATGTACTGCAGAAGTCTGTATTGTAATATTGTCTAGTATTAAACTTAACTTCTCTTTTCAGGGATTGCAAATATTCATTCTCTACACTGTTCGAACAAAAGTATTTCAGAGTGAAGCTTCCAAAGTGTTGAAGTCGCTGACATCATCCTTTGACAGAGAGAGGTCAATGCCTTCAATAACCCCGCTGAGACTTCGTGTAAGGATGTACAATATGCTCAGGGCCATACCATCCCTAAATGAACGATTTAGGCTACTGGAGCCATCTGCAGCGACTGAGGAAACATCATTGTCTTGAAAGTGACCAAGCAAAATCAAGTGCCTAACAAGACTGTTACCAATGATGGTCTTTCTATCACAACTCCTAAGAATTGTATCTGTTTATGTTATTCTCTAATTCTCCTATAATATCTTCCTGAATACATGTTAAAACTTGCTGTTTATTATCACAGAGAGAATAGACTTGGTAGCTTTTTATGGTTTTCACTAGATTACGATGTGAGTCAAGTGAAGAGTCATACATAATATTAAGATGACCACTGTTATTAAGTTTTCACAACACACTTTGACAATTACATAGAACTCACAACAAATTCTTTTACGATGAGAAAAAATATTACCTTCTAGAACAAAGTGGCTCTTGATAAGTGCAAGGAGTTGCTTACACACATTAATCTTTTGCCAATGGAGAGTTTGGCAACCAGTCTCCTCTTTAGGAAAAGGTGTTTTGTTTAAAAAAGTGTTTTGTGACCAGAATAATCAACTCTGTAAGAAATGGATAGAGAGATAGATTAGTAGACTGCTAAACCTCTAGTTATTTACAGTGCATGCACGCAGGCATACACACACACACACACACACACACACACATATACCTTTTAATATCTATATATTATTGATGATTGATGAGATTTAAAATGAAAAACATACTCATCATCAAATGTGTGGCTTTTAAAAGCTCTAGCTCATCATAGAACTCCCAACCTTGAAGTATGAAGAGAACCCCCTCTGACCTTAGGAGACACCATCTTTGAATTTTTGCTTTTTGTTTTGCCAGAAACCAGGCTTCTCATGTGAGTTTATGAACTAAGGAACTAACACATTTCATATGAGCTTAGTACAGGTTTCTCATCATTCTCTAAAGACTGCATTCTTTCTTTAACTTTTTTATCTGTTTTATAGCAGCATATACCATGTGCATGCAGTGCGTGTGGAGGCCAGAAGAGAGGTCAGATCTCCTGGGACTGGAGTTATAGTTGTGAGGGGACATGCTGGGTCCTCTGGAAGAGCATCCAGTGCTCTTAAATGTAACTTCTTCTCACCATTAGTCAAAGAATATGAATTCTCACAGAAATGGTTGCAAATGACAATTGACAATTGGATTCCTAGGAAAGCCAAGACAAGCTTATTTAATCAACAATATAGATGAGACCTAATGAGAGAGTAGACAAAGTATAGAGAAGTACAGAAGAAAAACAATTCTGAAAGGCCCATGCTCTAAGCAGTATTATAGTGCTACACTCAGATATGGCTGGACAAAGAAGAAAATAGTAAGATGCAATTGACTCAAGATTTCATCAGATGAAAATATCCCTGAAGTAAAGCTCTGGAAATATGAGGAAAATCAAAACAAAACAAGCTATAGTCAACCAGAGGAAGATATGATTTCTTTTCCCTTGGTGGCTAACATCGTTTCTTTGTTTTTTTTCAGTATCTTTGGAGTATCCCAAGTAAAATTCCATAAAATGTTCCTTTAAACATGCAAGGTCCACACACAATTGTGGAGACTAATTCACAGGAAATCCTGAAATCTGAACAGGAGAAGATCATTCCTTTGGTTTGAACCTTTACCCTGGGTGCTAGTCAGCAGTCTCATTTGTGATATGAACCTAACTCAAATTTAGGTCAAAGGTTAAAGGGAATGTGCTAACTTAATTAATGCAAAGTCCAAGGGCCAAGTTGGCTTCAGATAATGTTTCTATGTTCCATTTTGTCTGAGGCAATACCAGGTTTTATTTATGATCCTGACTTATGTATTAGCAATGGCTATTTTAAATGTGCAAGTGCCCTAGCTTGAGAAATGAAATAAATGCATGGTAACATTAACTCCAGGCCTAACTAGAACACAGAATAGTAATAATGTGTCAGAATTCTATCCCCCTTTCCTGTCTCTCTATTTCTTTATCCTTGTTCTCAAATATGATTGGCACTCCTAACCACATTTCTCTATTGATTGGCACTCCTAACCTTAAAGCCTTAACAGCCGGGCAGTGGTGGTGAAAGCCTTTAATCCCAGCAGTTGGGAGGCAGAGGCAGATGAATTTCTGAGTTCAAGGCCAGCCTGGTCTACAGAGTGAGTTCCAGGACAGCCAGGACTACACAGAGAAACCCTGTCTCGAAAAAAACAAAAAACAACAAAAAATGAAGAGGAGGAGGAGGAGAAGAAGAAGGAGAAGGAGAAGAAGAACAAGAACAAGAACAAGAACAACAAGAAGAAAGATCTAACAAGAAGAGAGATTTCATTTCTTTTGGCAAACCACTTGCCAAATCCTATTGGGCTTTAATTCTCCTTACTGTTCCAGCAGAAGCAGAGGTGTTTAAAATAGAGGGACTCGGGCTGGAGAAATGGCTCAGTGGTTAAGAGCACTGATTGTTTTTCTGAAGGTCCTAAGTTCAAATCCCAGCAACCACATGGTGGCTCACAACCATCCGTGATGAGATCTGACACCCTCTTCTGTAGTGTCTGAAGACAGCTACATATAATAAACAAATAAATAAACGAATAAATAAATAAAATAGAGGGACTCTAAGACAGACTATTTTATGGTATTTAAAAAGCAAGGTCAAAATGAGATGCACTCTAGAAAGCCACAAAGAAGCAACGGGAGAAGAATACTCTTTTAAGCCAGGGACATGAAGAACAAAGCATGAAGGTATGACCAGGAGTTGAAAACACCTCTCCTCAGTGGTTTGGGATTGAGACAGAGTCAACCAGCTTTCACTAGAAAAGGAGCAGGAAAGACCCTTGGCTGCCACCCCTCTCCTACCCAATAGGTTCTTAGCAAGCCTCACTTTGGATGCAATCAGCAAAAAGCCAAGAGACAGGAGTCTATAGCGCACATGGGTAGCTCTCTGCAAGGGAGTACAGTGGGCAGGGAGAGACACAGAGAGAGGACAAGCAGGTCCAGAGCTGGCATGTTCTACCCAGAACATATGCATTGTGTTAGACATTTTGGGGTAGCCTGGGTCACGTACCCATTGTGAGGGAGAGATAAGGAATAATTTATTTGACAGATGCTTATTAAGCACCATGAAGAGTGGACAACTACATCACAAAAGGGATGCTGAAAGCAAAATTTAGAGGGCTGCTACATCTGACAAAACACAAATATCTGCTGAGAATGAGCCAGTCTAAGGCTGGTCACTCGTTTTCCTTGTCCGAACTGTCTTTGAGTGGGATCACCAATAGGGAGACTAGCATAAGAGTAAGTACAGACTATAACGTGGCTTTAAAAAGGCATATAATAAGGAAGACTCAGAATTGACTTTCATCCTGTTGTGTATGAGCAGGTCCTATTTTACCCATTTTTCTGGTTACCTTTGTGATAAGAGTTCCTATTGCTTTTTTTTTTTCTTTTCCTGCAGTGTCAAAAGAAACAAATCATCCGACCTTTGGGCTTTCTCGCCTGCATCTTAACTGACAGTTGAAAGTTCACAGTTTAACTGCCGGTCCCTTGCTCTTTGTCTTACCATTTCCATCTTTAAGTTTATTTTGCTTCTTTTCTTTTCCCCCCCATGTTTGTGAGGTGTAATTCATGACAGTAAAGCTAATAAATCCACCTACCTGTTGGTTTTGGATGATTGAATAAAGCAGTTTCAGCATATATGGATGCTTTTTACCTTGTGAGTATGTATGCAAGTAACTCAGTGTAAGTTAAAAATACCATAATAAAATGCATTTTATATGCCTCACGTAGCAAGTGCTGTAACTTAGCCTACACAAACCTGTTTAGACTCCTGAGAGGTGGACAAAATCATCTAGCAGAGAGCTGGTTTTATAATAAGATGCAGTTTATTGAATGCCGTGTAATATACTGTACAGTATCACTCATTTACTGTCATGATTGTGTGGCTGACTGGGAGCTGTGGCTTATGGCTGAAGCCCAACATTTTGCAATTACCATACAACATATCACTTACCTAGAAAAAGATCAAATTTCAAATTAGAAGTATCATTCTACTAGATTCATATTGCTTTTGCACCATCACAAACAAAAATGTAGGTTGAATCATCACAAATTGAAATTTTATATATTGTTTATACAGAGAGATACTCAGTCTTAGGAAGGAAAGAGGCATCGCCATTTGCAGCAGCATGGGTTACTCCAAAGAACCCAGCTGCAGAAACACTGTCTATAATTGCAGGTCTATGTGGATTCTGAACTACAGCTCACACAGGGTGAGAGTAGAATAATACCACCAACGATTGGGTGGTAGAGGAAAAGGTGGCTTGTTTGCTGCAAACTTCCAGCCTTGGACTAGGTATATTCTAGAACTCCACTGAACAGCAGCAGCATCACTGTAGCTAATAGCAGTGTACTGTATTCATGACAATGCTGAGGGGACATTACATGATTCTGCACATATATGGCCATGAGAAGATGGCTATGTTAGCATGACCGTGGTACTTCTCAATATCATATTGTATACCTTAGATATGTAATTTATATTTTGTACTTTATTAAAGCTCATGAATAGCCATATTCATAAATATACTTATAAAAGCATAATCCATAATGGTTTAATTTTAAACCAATGTCTACTTTTCTATATTCCCTAAAGTCCTTGTCTTAACTTTAACAGTTAATCAGATTGTATTATAATTTTACTTACAATTACATGCTTATGTAGTCCTAATAACAACAACAACAATAATAATAATCACATTGAAGTCTACTGAAATTCTCATCTACTTAAGAAAATTTGTTTTTTTTTTAATGTAAAAAGAAAATATTTTATCTGGTTTTGGCTATTAGGAATCAAACTCTTATTTTTGTACAAGTTCTTGGGCTAACATTTTATTTTCTCTCAAAATAATTCTTGGAGATGCTGGGTCACAGAGTAATTGTAATTTATTTTAAACCTTTATTTTTAAACACTTTATTAAATCAATAAGAGCTGAGCTGTTTTCTAAGGAGGCTGAATCATTTTTACAGTGGCAACAGCAATACACAGCAGTTTAGAGCTAACTTTTAAGGTTCTGATTATGCCAAAGGATGTAAATAGTTACAGTTCATTCATGACCCATTGGTCATGTTTCTGAGTACCAGCTCTTAAATGGAGATGTGGAGAGAGAGAGGGGTTGGGGAGGGAAAGCCATAGAGGCAGGTAGGGCAGGGTGACATGATCCAATGCTTATCTCTTACAAGCTGTTCCCAGGGGCCTCTGGTACAGTTCCTATCTGTATAGTTTCTCCAGTGGAACTTTGCTACATGTAGAGGTATGATCTTGCAATCTGTTGGACTTTGTTTGCCATGAAACCATAATATAATTTACTGAGACTTTCTGGACCTTGATGATAATAAATGAAGATGAAACCCCCCATCCCCCAGCTACCCAGTAAGTACTCACTAGACAGCAGCAGAGAAGGAATGTGTTCTAGACTGGGAGTTTAGGTGACAGTTACAAGTCATGTGATTTGAGATAAGATCACAAGACATTGTAAAGGAATAAATAAGCAAGACAAGGAAAACTCTGAATTTCCTGCCACCGCTAAAATTTGTGACTTTGAAGATAAACTGAAATTATTAACAAAATAGTACCCCCAGTTAGGTAGTAAATGAGTATATTGTCCCAAAAGCAGATAAACAACAGTGCTAAAGTCCTCTCTCAGCACTGTTACAAAATCCACAACCTCTTCTCTCCAAATTATTCTGGTAATGAGATCTCTGTGTTTCTAGATCTAGATTTATTTTTTAAAAAGAATACTCAAATTACACCTATAGTCATTGTGTGTGTTTTTTTTTTTTACACAGATGCTACAGAGAACTATGTGCACGTCTAGGGACCACTTATAGATATGGTGTTATAGGAAAGACTGTAAGGGAACATATCAAAAGAACAAATTATAAACTGAGAAGTCTGAATGAGACCAGAGCACACATCTAAGTTTTCTTCCTGGACACTTAATTTCTTTCAGTAACAAGTCCCAAAACCATGTGAACCGTCTGCCAGAAGTTACTTGTAAGAGAGAGCAGTGTTAGATTATACCACTCCACTTTGCCTTATTTTTTTTCTTGTTGTTGTTAAGAAAAAAGATTATTGGATCCACTGGTTGCTGTGTATTAAAATTCCTGGCACTCATATTGCAAGCAATTGTGTTCAGAGTAAAATACATTTATTTAAACACTTTAGACACAATACATGGCTCATAATAAAGAACAGTGGAAGCATTGTTGAATTCTAATTGCTCAGACACTAACTAGTCAGGAACCAATTTTTAAGCAGTCTTTTCAAGGGATTGGTTATCTTCTGCTACTATGGTAACACTTTTAGTCATGCCAGGATAACTTTTTGAAATGTCTTTTGTGCACTCAAAATGCGTTTGAGGTTTAACTTATATACATATGTTTCTTTTCATTGTTTTACTGTTTTTTTCTTGAAGATAAAACATTAATGGGTATGCATGTTCTCATGTGCAAGGGTTCCCTGCTACACTCCTTTTGTCCTAGGTCTGACTTAAATTTAGGAAGAGTGACAGAGATATAACTCGCTCTTTTCCGGAAGTTTACTTCTATGCATAGAAGTGTGGCTTTGATAAGTCCAAGTCATAAGGAGGACAGAAGAATATTATTACCTTACAGCAGCACTCTGAATCTATACTATTCGGTTTTAAATGAGAAGCACTAGAGATAACGTAAATCTTTTATTGTATCTGCAGCTCTCTGCAATCTCTGAAAGCAACTGCTGAAAGGCCCTTATATGCAACTGTGAAAAACAATTTATCGTGGCAAAACACTTCTAAGCACCTCTACAAATTTCGGTGTTCGGTCTGGAGCTGGTCTTTTAATAAGCAAAAAGTAAAATGAATTTAAGCAAGTGTAGGGTATGGCCAAATCTCTATCCTACAAAAAAGCCTTCTTGAATCCTTGGTTTTACTCTCCAAGTTTGTCTTTTGCATCCGTAGGTAGGTGTGCCCTCCAGACTCTGAGGCCTTCCTAAATGTTTGGGTACAGCCTAGCTCGGGAACTGACTCATCAGCATTCGTAGCCCTCTTTTGGCAAAGCGTAGGCGCCCCATAGTGAATGAATGAATGAATGAATGTGTAGAAAGAAGGCGGGAAAGGGGTTCGTTTTTCCGAGATGTGACTGACTAGCTGACTACGACGACAGCCACAAATCAACAAGAGCCAAACCCCTTTCTGGACAGCCGCCCATTTCCACTAGGGCTCTCAGAGCAAGCCCAGCCCTGCAGACTACGCCCCGCCCACCGGCGAGACTTAGGAAATAAGTCGCTGTCCGGAAAACCGGAAGTGCTGGTAATTCCCCGCGCATGCGTGTCCGCCTCGCCTCGCACTTCCTACACTCGGTCATCCAGTGAGGAAGCAGGGCCGCTCACCCGACGCCGCGGGGTCTTCGTCCGTCCCGCCCCTCACTCCACCGCGCATGCGTCCTGACTGGCTCGGTCGGCTGGAGGCGGGGCGTCGGGGCAGTTTTTTTTTTTTTTTTCTCCTCTTTGCTCCCGCCCCTGCGCTTCCCACCTGCCACGTACGGGACCGACCGCGGCTCTCGCTGGGCGCGTTGGGTGTGTGTGATTGGCCGGGTCCGCGCAGCCTGTAGCTCGGCGAGGCTCAGCGTGACGGCGGCCGAGCGGACGGAGTCGGAAGCCTCCCTGCGACCCTCGGGAGCCCGCGGCAGCCGAGCGGCGGCCCGGTCAGCTGAGGCGGCGGCCTCGGGCAAGCGAGTACGTCCGGCCGAGTGCCGCTCGCCGCCGCTCCCCGAGGAGCTCGGGGGACCCGGGAGGGCCCGAGGGCTTCTGGATCCACCCAGAGCCGGGCAGGAGGGTGGGGCTGGGGACCGTGGGAAGGGGCTGCGAGGGAGGGAGGGCGCAGGGCGGGGGTGAGGCCGAGCGGCCCTGCGCGGGGGAGGGGTGGCCGGGAGGGGGAGGGGAGGGCACCGGCACCCGGCCTGGCCTGCGGGCGTTTGGCCCCGCTGATATACCCCGTTCCTGTTCCCTCCGGCCCCAGAGAGAAGAGGGAGCCTCGGGGGTACCTCTTTCGGGAGGTAGAGAAAAGGGGGATTGAGGAGGCCCTGATCCCCGGGAGTGGCTTGCACGGTGGAGCGTAGACCCGGAGTTTAGGAGTAAGACAGAGGTCACAAAAAGGATCCCCATTTGGTTATACACACTCTTCGTGTTTAGTGTCCTCTTGAGGCCCTACCCAGTTTGACCGATTTCAGTTTCCAACTTTTGTTAAGTTGGTGTCCCTGGGCACTGTGGGAAGAATTGTAGATGCTTAATCTCGACGATTATACAAATTTTTTGGCGGTTACTCCCCCCTTCGCATGTGAAGGTCCCATAGCTACCAGTGAAAATGGTTACCATTCTTGCCATTATACATTGCATGTCCGTACAGATTTTGAGACCACATACAGTTTTAGAGTAATCAAGGTTCTTTAAAAAAAA
>NW_022196894.1:54193270-54199374 GCF_008632895.1 Mastomys coucha | reverse complement strand
CCTGGTCTACAGAGTGAGTTCCAGGACAGCCAAGGCTACTCAGAGAAACCCTGTCTCGAAAAAAAAAACAAAAAAACAAAAAACAAAAAACAGTAGAAGTTTCCGAAAGAGGGCCTACACGCAGGTTAAGCAACAGGTGCCTGAGGCTTGACTATTGGACTTACCTCCTAGTGTAGGGGGCAGGCTTTATGTCCTTGGACACATCAGTTTATCCCAGTTACCAGAAAATTTCTTGGATGTAGGTTAAATTCCAGGTTGAGTCACTTCTGGATCTAGGATGTAGTAAGGCAGCAGCAAGATAAATCAGAAAATGCATGGTCATCTCACCAGCTTTCTAGAAACTAATTCATGTTAATCTCTACCGGGTTAGAGAAAGGCAGGACCAGAGTTGACAACTGTGTGGATGAGGTTTTCTCTTGGGACAGGAAATGACTGTGGTGCCTGACATCACTGCACAAATGGACAACTTTTAGCTAAGACTGCAGGGAGGAAACTAGAAGTGAAATCTGGGCCACCCATGTCAGATGTTAGGGATATGTAATGTTAGCTTTTGGGTCCTTTAGAGCTGAGTGCTTCCCAGTCCCGTCAGAGGGCATATTAATTATCAAGTATATTTGTGCTGGAAGTTCGTTTTACTTGGGAGTATATCTTGATATGAGGTGTCCTTTTGGTCAGGTAAAGAAGGTACCTTGAGATGGCTCAGGAACTGAGAGTGCTCCAGCTTTCTAAGCACTGGACCTTAATCTATTGCTGGCTTATATGGCCTATAGATAGAAGGCAGTAAATGCAGATTTATTGTAAGATCTTCATTCCTGTCAGGCTATCAATGAAAACATGAGATATTTACCATCTTTCTAAACTTACTATGTTTTAGAGCCTGGGATATAGTAGATGTTATGTAAATATTTTCTAAAGGTATTGAACAAATTGGGCCAACAATTGAAGAGTTGGTTCTGTAGAGGTGTCAAGTCATCATTGCTATGAGAAGTCAATTGTGAGACTGATCAAACAAAACCCAACTGTGCTCTTTACATTAAGATAACCATGGCATCCAGATTGGGGAACATAGTTCACTTTGTTTTGCTTTGACCTTGTAGTATTCTGTTTAAGTTTATGCCCCATTTCACTAAAGAGTTATTGATAAGAGTGTATTTTTCCCAGAGTATGATGAAGGGCTGTTTTCATTTGAGGGATAGTTAGATGCAAAAAACTAGAGCATTTATATAAGGAATATTGGGAGATTTATATTTAATAATGACATAAGCTAGGATTCATTAAAAACTATCTAAGTTGAGCTGGGCAGTGGTGGTGCACAGCTTTAATTCCAGCACTTGGGAGGCAGATTTCTGAGTTCAAGGCCAGCCTTTCTATGGAGTGAGTTCCAGGACAGCCAGGGCTATGCAGAGAAGCCCCGTCTCGAAAAACAAAAACTATCCAAGTTGAATAATTTGGTGATTTGGTGAAGTTATTTTCCACATAAAAGGGGTGGAGGCAATAATGGAAGTTCCATAAGTTTTAGAGAAAGAAACAGAAAGGTGGAAGTAGTGAAAGTTCAAGATTGAAAGGAAAGTAGCCTGTAGGAGGTTTAGGGCAGCTTAAGTGGCTCTCGTTTACTTGGAACAGGTAAAGAGTTGATGGTAGGAACATTCTGTGTTGATAGATAAACATATTCAGGAATTACGTGGCCTTGCAAAAAAACAAATATTAACCCATTATTTGATCCTAAATATGTACCTTTCCAGTAGTAATTTGAATTACTAAAAGCCTTAGGGTTCAGAATTTAAGATTATAAATACATAAGACAGTCATATTGAGTATCCTGAAATGAGGTAGTAAGAGGAAAATAAAACCCAAGAGGGGAAAATTCTGTAGCAAACTGGTATTAAATAGCTACTTCTATCATTAAAAAAATATCTTTTAATGTGGTATCAGGTATTTATTGAACCCAAAGCCTTATGCATGCTAAGCAAGCACTGTACCACTGATCAATGTCCTTTTTTGGAGTCTGGTAGCCTGGACTGATCTTGAACTTGTTTTGTAGCTGAGGCTGGTCTGAGCTCCTCCTGATTCTGCCCATCTTGTACTTAGTTCTCTTCTTTTAAAAATAAAGAATGCGCTGAGGCAGTGGTGGTGGCGCATGCCTTTAATCCCAGCACTTGGGAGGCAGAGACAGGCGGATTTCTGAGTTCGAGGCCAGTATGGTCTACAGAGTGAGTTCCAGGACAGCCAGGACTACACAGAGAAACCCTGTCTCAAAAAACCAAAAAAAAGAAAAGAAAAGAAATAAAGAAGCACAGTGGCTGGGGAGATGTTGCAGCTATTAGCAGCAGTACTGCTTTTGAAGAGGACCTGAGTTCAGTTTTCTTTCTTTTTTTTTTTCCGAGATAGGGTTTCTCTGTGTAGCCCTGGCTGTCCTGGAACTCACTCTGTAGACCAGGCTGGCCTTGAACTCAGAAATCCACCTGCCTCTGCCTCCCAAGTGCTGGGATTAAAGGTGTGTGCCAACACCGCCCCAGCATGAGTTTAGTTTTCTTATCAGAGGTCTCACAACCACCCATGGTTCCAGCTATGGGGATGGAATTCTCTGGCCTCCTGGGACACCTGCACACAAATAAAATAAATCTTAAAAAAAAAAAAATAAAGAAGACAATACAGTCTAATCATACACACCTTTTTTAATTGAAGGTAATGTCGGTTGGCAGGTTAATGGAGTTGTGTTGCTTGAGCATGGATAGTTGTTCGAAAACCCAGGAGAATACTACTCATTTGTCTTTTCTCTTTGAGTTTCCAAAATAGGAAATTAGAAAAAGTACTCTTGAGATCTTATTTAGGAAAAAATAGATTCTAATTTCATGTTCATACATGCCTCCTCTCCCATGTAGAGTTACAAGTTAACAATTTTGTAGCCATTGTCCATTTGAATAACTATTATGTACAAGGCCTCTTCTACAATCTAAAAAGATAACAAACGAAACAGGAACTTTCATATAGTGGAGAGGACAGTTTAAAAAGTCACAAAGTGTTTAGGGCTCTGAAGAAAAATAAAGCAGGGAGAGAAGACAGTGATGAGGTGCATTTTAAGTTAGATTGTTAGGGAAAACCTCTAGAAGATACATAATTAGCAATCTGGTTCCAGTGAGGGGTGTGTGTGAAAGACTTGAAGGCAAAGGACACGGTAAACCAAGCCTGCAGTTGGGAGGTGATCTTAAACTGGTGTAGCAGATGTGAGTAAGGCAAAAGAAGGAAAACATGCCAGAGGTTAGGTCATTTTTACATTTTTCTATGGGAATTCATTGGAAGGTTCTAAGCATAATGACATTAGATTTTACTTAAGAACAAACCTCTGATTGGTTGAAGATTCAGTGAAAGTGGATGGAGGTAAATAAGCAGATCATTTGAGACATCTTGAAATAAATCAGACAAAGTGGTGAATTGGATTAAATTGATGGTACTGAAGATACCAAATTAGATGGATTACCAAAAGATGGTGGTAACAACCAGGTTTGCTGCCACTTTAGATGTAAGGTGTGAGAAAAGGGAAGCAGCGAGGCCTTCTTGAGGCAGAGTTGCCACTAACAGATGTAAAACCTTAGGAGTGGCAACTTTGGGGTAGAAGTCAGGAATTTATTTTTAGACAGATGGTATTATCAGTTAAGTAGTTGAATATATGGATAAAATAATATAGTACATAAGAATAGAAATTACATGAGTAATAAAATGCTTCCAGACCATTTATGTGTCAATGAGAGGTACTTTTTTAAGGGGCACAATTTCTTAACATTCTAATAGTTCTGCTTTGGTCAGTTTTTTTCCCCAGAGTTGTTTATATAGAGCATCCTGGAGTCCACAATGAACGGGCAGTTGGACCTAAGTGGGAAGCTGATTATCAAAGCTCAACTTGGGGAAGATATCCGACGAATTCCCATTCATAATGAAGACATTACTTATGATGAATTAGTGCTAATGATGCAGCGAGTATTCAGAGGAAAACTTCTGAGTAATGATGAAGTTACAATAAAGTATAAGGATGAAGGTAAGAAGGTTTTTAAGGTCTTAAGTACTGTACATGTTCTTTCACCCATTTTTCCCCCAATGGTCTAATTCTCTATTTCCCCCAACCATTTTATTTTATTTACTATTTATATAGATCATACAATTCCTTTGTATGTTAAAAATGTAATTTATTAGTAGAAGGGAATGTTTGACATTTTCACATGTATTTTTCAAATACTTTTCTTCTCCTGCTCAGATTTCCACATGTATGTTCTGACTTGAAAGGTATTCTCATACTATATGTATTAGATGGAAAAAAGGATTTCTTTACCAGTTGTGATGGTTTGTATATGCTTAGCTCAGGGAGTGGCACTATTAGGAGGTATTTCTTTGTTGGAATAGGTGTGCCATTGTGGACACGGGCTTAAGACCTTTACCCTAGCTGCCTGCAACTCAGCATCTCCTGTACCATGCCTGCCTAGATGGTGCCATGTTCCTGCCTTGATGATAATGGAATGAACCTCTGAACCTGTAAGCCAGCCCCAATTAAATGTTGTCCTTACAAGAATTGCCTTGGTCATGGTGTCTATTCTCAGCAGTAAAACCCTAAGACAGAAATTGGCACCAGGGACTTGGGTATTGCTGTGATAGGCCTGGCCATGCTTCTCTTTGGAAGAATGTAGATTTTGGGACTTTGGATTTGGAAAGGAGGAAAATGCTTTAAGTGGGTTTGATAGTCCATCCTAGTAGGAATATGGAAGACTTTATTGCTGAGGGTGATTTGAGCTATGGAAGCCTGGTTCTAGAAGTTTCAGAGGAGAAAGATTTTAATACATGGAAGAGAAACTATTGTTTTCATGATATTTCGGTGAAGAATGTGGCTGCTTTTTGCCCTTTTTAAGATTCTTCTGGAGGCTCAGGTAAAGATATATTAATTGCATTGACAAAGGAAGAGCATTTTAAACAAGCATAGCAAGCTTAGAAAGGAAAAATACAAAATATGTGGTTCAATTATTAAAGGGGCACCAGGAAGTGAAATGAAGCTAAGTCCTATTTTCAAGGGTATTAAATTGAAGTAAGGGAGTAATGACCTTGGGCAAGACTGCACTCAGCTAAGTTAAGGCATGGTAGCACACGCCTTTAATTCCAGGAGGCAAAGACAAGCAGATTTCTTGAGTTCAATGCCAGCCTAGAACAAAGCAAGTTCTAGTTGAAGAAAAACTTAAATCCAGGCTTGGTGGACCACACCTTTAATCCCAGTGTTTAGAAGATAGGCATTTAGATCTCTGAGTTCAAAGTCACTTTATGGAGCAAGTTCCAGGACAGCCAAGCTTAGGCAGGGAAGGATTTGGAATACAGAAAGCTGGTGATAATGTAATAGAACGAGGGAGCCATGTTCCAGCCCCAGCAAGCAGCAGAACTCTGCAGTTTCAGCTACGTGTTTCTGAGGGCTTTAGAATCTAGAATAGAAGGCATTACTGGGACAATTGATTCTGGTTAGGTGGAGCTAAGAAATTAGTGGTGATTAAGAAGAGACCAGCATCACTGAGGTGAAATCTTCTGGGGAGTTTTCTAAGAGCACAAAGAAGCTGTGTTCCAGAGATAGCCAAGGTAGCTGTACTTCATAATGTGTAAGCTCACCCACTTTCTGAAGCATGAAGGGGTCATGGAGAGCAGCTGAGGCTCAGCATTGCAAGAGGCCATGGAAGGCCATTGGTGAAGATGCAGCCTCAGTTGCAGTTGATGGCCTAGGACTGAAGGAGTCATGCAAAAGATTTGAGGCTTTGCAATTGGTAAAGGCTAGTTGCAGCAAAAGACTCCTGTGTATTTGAGATGCCAGTACCATGGGATGCTCACCAAGAACAGCAGTGGCAGTGGAGTGGAGTCAACCTGAGCTTAGAGTGCTGCAGAGGGCATTGCTGGAGAAGTGATACCAGTCCTTTAGAGGAGCCCAGAAGATCATGTGTGGATCCCAGATATTGAAATAAGAAACTGTAACACTGAAGTTGCCTTGGAGACCACGTGATTTTCAAGATGCCAGAGCCATAAACAGATTAATACTGAGGAATGAGCCAGATTCCTGCTGAGGAAAGCTGCTAACAGGGAGTAAA
>NW_022196894.1:54184755-54193260 GCF_008632895.1 Mastomys coucha | reverse complement strand
TCAGACATGGAGATGCAGAGTTTGTAGTTTGTTCAGCTGGTTTCCTGTCTTGCCTTAGGGATTACAGTTAAATGATTGGATGAATCTCCGAAGAGACTTTGAACTTTGGACTTTTAACATTGTTGGCACTGCTATAGAATATGGGTACTTTGGAAGTTGGACTAAATATATTTTGCATTATGGTATGGATTGGTATGCCCTCCATAGATTCATGTGTTTGAACAAGCCTATAGGAGCTAGGGAGTATACTGTGATGGTTTGTATATGCTTAGCTCAGGGAGTGGCACTATTAGGTGTAGCCCCTTGTTGGAATAGGTGTGTCACTGTGGGCATGGGCTGAAGACCCTCACCCTAGCTGCCTGGAAGTCAATATTCTGCTAGCAACCTTCAGATGAAGGTGTAGAACTCTCAGCTCCTCTTGTACCATGCCTGCCCAAATGGTGCCATGTTCCTGCCTTGATGATAATGGAATGAACCTTTGAACCTGTAAGCCATCCCCAATTAAATGTTGTCTTTATAAGAGTTGCCTTGGTCATGGTGTCTGTTCACAGCAGTAAAACCTTAACTAAGACACCAACCAAATACAGGAAAGCTGGCTTAAACAAAGGGAGATGTCTCTGTATCTCTTTATTCTTTTTCTTTTCTTCCTTTGGCAGGTTCTTACTATGTAGTCCAAGACTGACATGGAACTTGAGGTTAACTACACCTATCCAGATGTCTTTCTTTATTGCAGAAATTATTGGTGTGCATTATGCTGATATACATTGTCAGTTTATTATATGTAGTGTTCTTAGGCTCATTTGACCACTATTTTTTATGAAGATATATTTTGCTTAACAAATATTTCATTAAACATAGAGAATTATAGTTGCATTTCCTGATTTCGTTACTGACAACTGCTTTTCTCTGAGGACTGGCTTTAAATCATGATGGTTATTATGATACCATCTATTATTATTATAGAAATCTTACATTCTCAGCAAGAAAATCAAGAAATGTTATCTAGCATCCTGTGGCTTACCCTGAGCATTAACATCCAGCATTCAGATGAATACTCCAAAGAGATTTTACTTAGCTAGGGTTTGAGATGTTGGATATCTGTACATATAGCATTGGTCAGAGCCTGCTCCTGTGGCTTTGCTGAGCTGCAGTTGGAAATTGGTTATCACTTGGCACCTATTTTGGACAGTGCTGGGGGCTGGGGAAGAAAGGGGGTAGGAGGGTAATCTGCGTCCCGCCAGAGCTCAGGTACTCTGGGCTGGTGGACAAGGGAGACTGTGCTCTCCACTCTGCCGGATGGGTATCTGGTTGTGGGAAGCCACTGTATCCCCGTCCTTGGGAGTGAAGAGGGAGCTGGCTCTTGGGTTCTCAGTCTTGGGCATCCAGATGTTGCTGGATACCGAGGAGAAGCTGAGAACGAATTTGAGGTCCCGAGGCAGCTCAGTCAGCCCCAGGGCCAAAGGGAGAAAGGGACAGGGAGAAAAGGGGGTGCCTGGTGTTTTCTGCGCAGGCGGGAGTCTTTGGTCCTGTCTTGGCTGGAAACGCTGGTAGATTTCCCTTCGGGAGAGCACAGTGAGTCTAGATAAAAGGAGGTAGTCCATAGTTTTTAGGCTTTATTGTAAAAAGGAGAGGGAGGGAGGGAGGGGGAAAGTAGAGACTGGCCATGACCACATGGAGAGAGGGGAAAAAGGAGGAGAAAGAGGGTGAGAGGTGAGAGTAAGAGCAAGAAGTTAAGAGTAAGAGAGAGGAGGGGTCAAGCAGCCCCTTTTATAGTGAGCTGTGCTACCTTTCTGTTCCCAGGTAACTGTGGGGCAGGGCATACCTGGCTGTGGTCAGATGACTTGGGGTGGAGTCCAGCCAGAATACTGGGAGATTGGGGCATTGTCTAGCCAGAGGATAATGGTATGGAGGGCTGGTGGTGTCAGGCATCTATGTCTGGGGACATAGCTTTACTGTTCCATCCCTCGTAGAATTTTCTACGGGGTCTTCAGAGTAAGCCTTGCTCAACCAAGAACACAGACTGCCAACAGGACAACTTACACTGGTGATCAGCTAAGTTGGTCATCTACCAATGTGTGTAAATTCTCCTTTTCTGTTGACATATGATCTGAAGTAAGCCAAACAAAATTTTAAGTCACTCATGTTTTTCCTTCTCTATTGAGCAATCTCATCTGATTATAAATATATAGTTTTAACTCTATACTGTTCACATGTATTTCTTAGTTAAGTCAATTTCTTCTCTTGTATTTACAACTCAATTTTTAATTTTTAAAAATTTTTTTTAATTCTTTAATCCTTTTAATATAGATTTCATACCCTTCCCAGTCTGCCTCCCAACCACTCCCCATCCCATACCTCCTTTTCTTCTCTCCTGGTCTCCAATCTCCAGGAGGATGTCCCTACCCACCCCCAACCCCACCAGGCCTTCCTACTCCCTGGGGCCTCAAGTCTCTAGAGGATTAGGTGCATCACTGAGGCAGTCCTCTGCTGTATATGTCTGGGGCCTCATATCAGCTGGTGTATGCTGCCTGGTTGTTAGCTCAGTGTCTGAGAGATCTCGGAGGTCCAGGTTGATTCTGTTGGTCTTCCTATGGGGCTGCCCTCCTTCTCAGCTTCTTCCAGCCTTTCCCCAATTCCACCACCTGGGTCCATTGATTGGGTGCTAGTATCTGTATCTGACTCTTTCAGCTGCTTGATGGGCCTCTCAGAGGGCAGCAGTGCTAGGCTCCTGTCTGCAAGCACAGCACAGCATCATTAACAGTGTCAGGCCCTGGGCCAGCCCTTGAGCTGGATCCAATTTTGGTCCTGTCACTGGACCTCCTTTTCTCTCCTCTTCTCCATTTTTGTCCTTGCAGTTCCTTTTGACAGGTTCAATTCTGGGTCAGTGCTTTTGACTGTGAAATGGCAACCCGATCCCTCTACTTGATCTTCTGTCCCTCCGTTGGAGGTAGACTCTATGAGTTCCTCCTCCCTACTGACAAGTCTCTCCCTTTGAGTCCTGAGAGTCTCTCACCTCCTGGGTCTCCAGTACATTCTAGAGGCCCCCCCCCCCCCCAGAGGTTGCCTGTTTCCATTTTTTTCTACTGGCTCTCAGGGCTTCAGTCCTGTTCTTCCACACCACCCCTGCCTGTCCCCATACCTGATCACATTCTCTTTTTTCCCTCCCTTCTCTCACTCAGATCCCTCCTTCTCTCTCCCCCTCCTGTGATTGCTTTCTTCTCCCTCCCAAGTGGGATTGAGGCATCCTCACTTGGGTCCTTCAGCTTGCTGACCTTCTTGAATACTGTGAGTTGTGTCCTGAGTATGCTATACTTTTGGCTAATATCCACTTATTAGTGAATACATACCATACATGTCCTTTTTGGTCTGAGTTACCTCACTCAGGATGATATTTTCTAGTTTCATCCATTTGCCTGCAAAACTCATGATTGTATTTCTTTATATTTCTTTCCTCAATCCATTCATCTACCCACCGTCTTTCTAATCTGTTCGTGTATTCATCTATCTATCCATCATCTATCCATCTATTTTTACTGGGCTGGGGACCAAATCTTCTAGGCAAGCATTTTACCACCGAGCCACAACTTAAAAATTTTTTTTTCACACAACTCAAAACTTTAAAAATCATTTTAACTCGAGACACTCTATTCTTGCCTCACACTTAGCACATCTCTTATGACTGGCATTCTCTTGTCTCCCTTTCATGTAGTGGAAGTGTCAGCAAAATGCGAAGGGTCAGCAAATAAATACTGTAGCTTTGCATCTCACAGAAGACCTCTGTTATACCATTGTCTTTTTTTTATTTTTTGGTTTTTTGAGACAGGGTTTCTCTGTGTAGTCCTGGCTGTCCTGGAACTCACTCTGTAGACCAGGCTGGCCTCGAACTCAGAAATCCACCTGCCCCTGCCTTGCCGCCGCCACCACCACCCAGCACTGTTGTTATTTTTGACGACTTAAAAATGTAAAAGACGCCGGGCAGTGGTGGTGGCACACGCCTTTCATCCCAGCACTTGGGAGGCAGAAGCAGGCGGATTTCTGAGTTTGAGGCCAGCCTAGTCTACAGAGTGAGTTCCAGGACAACCAGGGCTACACAGAGAAAACCTGTCTTGAAAAACAAAACACACACACACACACACACACACACACACAAGATGTAAAAGACATAGTTCATTTTTCTGCAAAAACAAGAGGGTTTTTTGGGTAAGGTTTGTGCCTTCCACTTTAGGGTATTTTATTGAAATCTGTCCTCCATATCCAGTTACTACATTGTATTTTCTTCCTTTCTCCCTGTCTTCTTCCCTATTTTTCCTTCTCTCCCTCCCTCCTTTTCTTTTTTGAGTTATTTTTTGAAAAATATGTTTAATTTGTTCAGATTGTTTCATAGTCTGCTGGCATCTACATAAGATGGCAACTTCTGTAACGTTCCAGCACAGATACTCATTCTGTGTCTTAATTAAGGTTTCCATTGCTGTGAAGAGACACCATGACCACAGCAATTCTTATAAAGGAAAACATTTAATTGGGGCTAACTTACAGTTCAGATGTTTAATTAGTCCATTATCACCACAGCAGGAAGCATGCACATGGTTGCATGCAGGCTGACATGGTGCTATGGAAGGAACTAAAAGTTCTACATCTTGATCTGCAGGCAGCAGGAGGAAACTGTTCCATACTGGGCACAACTTGATCATATGAGACCTCAAAGCTTGCCTTCATGGAGATACACTTTCTCCACCAAGACCACATCTAATAGTGCCACTCCCTATGGGCCAAACATTCAAACATATGAGTGTATGGGGAGGGGGACATATCTATTCAAACTGCCACATTCTGTTACTGTTATGGGATTCAGGAAAAGGGACTAAGACTAATTACAGAAAGTTTCACTATTTTTACATCAATCTGTTAATTTCTATAAAATGTGTTTATGAGCAAAATCCCTGAGAATTGAACATTATTAAGCATGTATGCTATACATATGTATACATGTATAGGTCTGCTTATAAAGTTCTAATAACACTTACAAAGTACCTGGTTATGCCTGGCTTTTTGACATGTTTGTTTGTTTGTTTGTTTAAAATAGCATGTCTTAACAAGTTTTAAAATTGGTTTAGTTAGTCTCACCCAGTTTTGTGAGACATAGTTAACTGTCTCTTCTGACTGGTTCCCCCTACCCCATATCACCCCATATCATTCCTTAACTTTGTGAATGTGTTTGAAACATTCACTTGATATTCTAATTATGATATTTTTATTCTTAGGGTCTTAAGGGATCTCAGTCTTTAGCATGCATTTTTTTTATATATATATTTACATAAGAACATGTATTAACTGGAAAAAATTTAGGGTTTCATTTTCAGCATGGTCAGTGATCTAAAAGGTTTCATTGTGGTTTACTAAAGCAGTCCTATTAAACCCTTTTGCAGCTCTATGTTACTAATTTATGTAATTCTCCTCCAATTTGTATTAGTGTGTTTTATTAAAAATAAGGATTTGAAGCCAGGCGGTGGTGGCACACGCCTTTAATCCCAGCACTTGGGAGGCAAAGGCAGGCGGGTTTCTAAGTTCCAGGCCAGCCTGGTCTACAGAGTGAGTTCCAGGACAGCCAGGGCTTGTCTGAAGAAAACCAAAAAAAAAAAAAGGATTTGAACTATGGGAATCCTCGTTTTTGTTTGTTTGTTTGTTTGTTTGTTTGTTTTTTTCCATGCTTGATACATTTATTTAAATGTTATGCAATGGAAAGATTTTTCAGCCTAATATAGTAATTTGTGATATTGTTAAATCTCTGAGGACTAAATGTGTATGATACATTTTCAAGACATGGTTTCTCTGTGCAGCCCTAGCTATCCTCATCTCTGTAGACCAGGCTGCCTTCAACTCAGAGAATCACTTGCCTCTGCCTCTGCCTCTGCCTCTGCCTCTGCCTCTGCCTCTGCCTCTGCCTCTGCCTCTGCCTCTGCCTCTGCCCTCCTACTAGGATTAAAGCCCTATACCACCACACTCTGCCTAACTTTGGCTACATTTTCTCATGAATATATGATATTTATAAGATTAGTAGACAAAGTTGATTTGGTATTTCTAAAAAGAAAATCTTTCTTTGCAGATACTTATAGACGATTCTAATTCTCTGTAATTTACATTTTTTGTATGATGTAGTTTATTACTGATGGGAATCTGAATTTATTTTTCTTTTTAATTTCAGATGGAGATCTCATAACAATTTTTGATAGTTCTGACCTTTCCTTTGCAATTCAGTGTAGTAGAATACTGAAACTGACATTATTTGGTGAGTAGCAAACTTTAAAGTGAATTTATTTTTGTGTCTACAAAATACAAATGCTTATTAGATATGAATTTTTTGTAATAGATGTGTTTTTCTTTGCTTTGGATTTTTCCTTTTAATGGCTCAGAGTTAAATAATACTTTAAAATACTTGCATTCTGGTGCGACTTTGAATTACTTGAAACTGTATGCATTAGAAGTTTAATTCAGGCAAAATTAAAGATTATTTTGGCTTTAAGATGAGATATAACTTAGGAATCTCTAGTAAGAGTACTATAGTTTTAATTCATAATGTCAGATTTGGCTTTGTTAGGTTATTTATGTTTGGGCAGATTAATGTGTTAAGTTCTAAATTTGTTTTGTTACCCCAAATTGTAATGCCTTGTATGTCAGATGTAGAATTACAGGAGTCAAACTACCTCTGAGGTCTGTAAGAACTTATAATTATCTTCCTTTTATATTATGTTTCTTTTTTTTTTTTTTTTTTTTTTTTTTTTTTTTTTTTTTTTTTTTTTTTTTTTTTAGGGCTTAGCATATAAGTCTGCTACATTGGGTATTATTTTTCCAGGAGTAAAAGTGATGGGTCTGGGATATAGTTCCAGGGTAGCCAGGGCTTCACTTGAGTCCCTATCTCTAGGGGGGATAAAAAAGGAAATTGGGAATTTGGCGTCAACTGTGTATTTGACTTTTGTTACTTTTTAAAGGCATATATTTTAATGCTTTTAAATTCCAACATTGTAAAAATACTATTAGGGAATAGGTAGGTGATGGCCCAGTTAGTCAGTTTGCTGCAGTACATACAACTTGAGTTCTGATCTGTAAACAGCTGGGAATGTGGACATGTCTGTAACTCCAGCTCTAGAATAGAAAGAAATGGGCAGATCCAGGGCCCTGCTGGCCAGCTGATCTAGCCAGCTGGTGAAAAGCGGGTTGAGTGAGAGCCCTGATTCCAAGAGTAAGGTTAAAAGGCATAGAGGAAAACACTCAGCATCAACCCTTGGCCTCCATGGGAGCACTCACCTGCATGCATATGCCACACCCAGAAACAAGTGAAAGTAAATGGATGAAATAAACTTCGTGTGTGTTATTTCAGTGGCAGAATTAATTCTAGTCTCACCTCCTAAGTTTAAGCAAATTAATACTTCTGTTTTAGTTAATGGCCAGCCAAGACCCCTTGAATCAAGTCAGGTGAAGTATCTTCGTCGAGAACTGATAGAACTTCGAAATAAAGTGAATCGCTTATTGGACAGCTTAGAGCCACCTGGAGAACCAGGACCTTCCACCAGTATTCCTGAAAATGGTAAACTGAATTTATTTTATTTTATCATAATGAATTACTTTACCATTTTTGTGGAGAGAGAGGATTATTTGATTATTTCATAGGAATAAGATGGCATCCTTAATATCTTTATTTTCCTTGCTTCTGCTTTTGTACATGTCAGCATTCCCACAACTATTTGTCAAGATAACTGTAAAACTTGCCATTACTGTACTTGGATTGAATCATAGAGCTGTGGGAGGACAGGGCCTGGAATCCCATTTTTAAAGTACTTTCTAGGGCTGGGGAAGTAACTCGATGGTACAGTGCTTACCTGACATAAGCAGTGCTCTGTACTCAGTCCCCAGTCCTGAATAATAATAAATAAGTATTCAGGTGAGTGTATAAGGAATACTTTTGTGATGATTTCTTTAGTTTGTTTCAGTCTATACAGTAGGCCAGTTTTTAAACACTTGACTCACGAATTGTTATTAGTGTGATAATTAATGAATCTTAGGAATTGATTTTATGTAGTAAAAACTAAGTTTCAAATGCAAAATACTTTAGTACTAAAAATAGTATATTAAAGCTTATTTTAATAATATGCATAAGAAATCTCTTTTTGTATTTACTGGTGATATGTACTATTTATAAATAGTAAAGATAATTTAAGGCTTATTGACATATTGGAAGCTGATATAGTTTAGGCACCAAGATGTATTTTAAAGTGACTGAAATTAAAAGCATATTTCATAGGTTGAAAGTATATGTGTATATGTATATGTTTAAAAAACAACTATTCAACTTTTATTTAATATTCTTAACTATTTCACCTAAAATGATTTTGTAAATGGCTACTCATAATTTTCAAATGTTTAAAACTATACAAGTTTCGCTGGGTAGTGGTGACGCATACCTTTAATCCCAGCACCTGAGAGGCAGAGACAGGCAGATTTCTGAGTTCA
>NW_022196894.1:54181986-54184745 GCF_008632895.1 Mastomys coucha | reverse complement strand
AACAAACTATACAAGTTTTAAATGTTTAAAATATAAACTGGTAACTTTTTAAGAGTCAAGCTAACTATATATAAGAGCCATGAGAATTTCTATGGAAAGTGTCATGTATAACTTCTTGAAAGCCCTAGTCTCCGATATTCTATTTTGCTGCTCCATAGTTTTGGAAGTTGGCTTTTATTTTTTCTTCCTCTCCATTTCCATCATGCCTCTGTGCTTGTGTCCTCAGTCACTTCTTTTGAGTATCAGACTCGGTGTTACATGTGTTACTGAGTTGTAGACACCTTACTTTTTAAAATGTGGTTAGGTTTTAAATAGAACTATTTTCTATAACTTCTTTCATGTCTTTTAGCCATTTGGAATTATGGTAAATGCTAAATAAATATTTGCTGATGAATTAGCAATTTTAGTCTTACCTCTATTTCAGATTATGGTAAAACTTACTGAAATACTTTATGATCTCAGACATTTTTATGATAAAGACTTATTTTTATGTTACAAATTAAAGCAGTTGGCTTATTCTGAACTTTGCATTTGTTTGTTTTTGTGTACATACTTGCATATGGGTGGATGTACATACAAGTGCAGCATGTGTGAACATGTGCAGTTTGAGGTCAGAAGACAACTTCATTCTTCCTGTGCCTTCCACCTATTGTTTTATGACAGGGTCTCTAAATGGCCTGGAAGTTCCCCAAGTAGGCTAGTCTAGCTTTGTTTCTGCCTCCCATCTTGTTATTGCTAGAACTACAGGATGGTATTACCTAGTCAACTTTGTATGTGAATTCTGGAGGTTCAAAACTCGGGTCCTCTTGAATACAAAGCAAGTCATGACCATGTGTCTTTTCAAGCAATAGAACAAGGGCATAGTACAAATGCATCTTATGAAAGTAGACCTAACACTAATAAATCCAAGCTCACTTTTAAGAATTACCTTAAGTAAGGAGCATGCATGTTTATACTTTGTCACCTTGGATATTATTTTGAAGCAAATTCCAAAGGTATTTTTTCTACAAGTATTTTAATAACTAATAAGTAGTACATATTTAAGATAAGAGCAGAATTGTGTAATTTTACTGATGATTAGGAATTTCCGCTGCCTTGGCTTGTTAATAGAGGAACAGACAAAAGAGTTGAGATCCTAAATTTAGGCAAGATTTATGTTGTTTTACAAAATAAAACACTCATTACTCTAACTGTTTCTTGGACATCTTACATGTATTTGTAAGTCTTTGGGGTATGGGCTGGATAAATAGCTCAGTTGATAAAGGACTTGCTGTAGGGTCTGTGTTCAGTTCCCAGAACCCATGTGAAAAAATGCCTGGTACGATGGTGTGTGTTTATAATTCCAGCACTGTAGAGATGGAAACAGGCAGTGACCTGTGATAGACCATATAGCCTGCTTGGTGAGCTCCAGGCCTTTGAGAGACCCTCTCAGAAAGCTAACGGGACAGCTTTTGAGAATGTCACTGGAGATTGTCTTCTGATCTCTATACACAGGTGAACATACACAGGTGAACACACACAAACATGCATGAGTTAGGGTTAGTGCTGTGATGAAACACCGTAACCAAAAGCTATTTGAGGAGGAAAGGATTTATTAAAAGGCTTATATATCCTGAATCATAGTTCATTGATAGAATCCAAGGCAAGAACTCAAATCAGGCAAGAATCTGGAAGCAAAGAGTTGATGTAGATGGCATGGAAGAGTGCTGCTCACTAGTTTACTGCTTATGGATTGCCCAACCCACTTGTATCACCCAGGACCACCACCAGCCTAGCGGTGGCCCCACTTACAAATCACTAATTAAAGAAAATGCCTTAGAGGCTTATCTACAGCTTGATCTTAGGAAGACAGTGTCTCAATTGAGGTTGCTCTTTTCATATAACTATAGCTTGTGTCAAGTTGACAAAGAACTAGCCAGCTCAGGGCTCCATAAAAGTAACATGTAAAATGATTGTGTTTGTTAAGGAGATTTTTAAATAATAATAATAATGATAATAATGTTTTACTTTCTCCTTTTTTTCCTTTTGCTTTTGAGATAGTTTTGCTGTATAGGCTGGCCTAGAACTTTTAATCCTCTTGTAGCCTCTTGATTGCCAGGATTATTGGCACTCAGTTTAATCCAGTAATTCTAAAAGGGGCAATGGTAAGAGACAATAATTCTTTTGGAAAAACTGTTCTTTATCTTTACTCATTTCCCCTGAAGCATAAACACAGTTCTGTATTCACAGTCCTAACAGTATTTATACACGTGTATTTTCTTGCCTTTTTGGATATAGATAAAATAAACTTGTTTATTCCTTTATTGTAGATACCGTGGATGGTAGGGAAGAAAAGCCTGCTGCTTCTGACTCATCTGGGAAACAGTCTACTCAGGTTATGGCAGCAAGTATGTCAGCTTTTGATCCTCTGAAAAACCAAGACGAGATCAACAAAAATGTCATGTCAGCATTTGGGTTAACAGAGGACCAAGTTTCAGGTAAGTCAGTTCCTTTTTCCCTCTCATCTTTTATCTCTCCCTTCTTTTTTGAATATGGTAAAATATTATGTCTTAAGGGTTCAGCCAATAATTTTTTACATACTTATTACATTCCTATAAAACAGGAAAATTCATAGTTTCAGCATCCCCAAGGAGATTTGTTTGGCCTTTAGCACGCTTTCCCACCTTAAAAAGAACTACTGTTTTCTTCAGGTAAATTTTATTAAAACAAATATTTTCAGGTTTTTTGTTTTGGTTTGTTTTTTTTCTGTTTTTTTTTTT
>NW_022196894.1:54178904-54181976 GCF_008632895.1 Mastomys coucha | reverse complement strand
TTTTTTTTAAAGCAGAACTTTTATTTAAAAAAAAAATTCAGAATTTTTTTTTTTGTAAGTTGCATTTGATATATCTTGCTACCTCTTCTAATCTTAGGAAATTTAAAATTAAACAGAGTTCTGATTAGTTGCTTTTATATGAATAAGATTTTAGCTATAAAGCAGTGCTTTAAATTTTTTGAATTGTATTTTGTCAGCATTGACCTGTTTTTCTTGGAGGGGGATCTAACCACATACATGTTGCAGAGTGCTTCATGTTTTATTGGCTGTTTTCCAGTATTATGTGTTTTATTTTCTTGTTTCTACCTATCTTGCAGGTTTTCATTGTAAAGGGAACATTTTCATTAGTGTGTCTTGCTGACTTGTAATTTTTGATTCCCCCCGCCCCCCCCCAAGATCCAGCAGGTTCTTAGTATGTATGGACTTAAATTACTAGGGGAAAGTAGCTGGTATCTTTGGGTTGTTTTTTTTTTTTTTCGTTGTTGTCATTTTGTTTTTGTTTTTATTTTCAGCAGTAGTTGCTGCATCTTCCTTTGTCTCCTCTTTCCTTTTTTTTTCTTGTTCTGAGACCTCTTGGATTTACCCCCATTTCATAAGCAGATAAGTGCCTAAGGATTTGGGCAAAGTTTATAATTATTCTAGTGCAAGTAATTAGGCCTTCTATGATGGGGAGTTTCATCCTCCATTTCCAGCTCCTTGTCCAACCATGAAATTGTTAACATGATGCTTGTCTTGAAATTCTTAGTTCACTGTATTTCTACAGGGTAAAACTCCTTTTTGGTTTCTCTGATATTTGACTTACTAGTTATTATTTTAAATAATTGTTTTCTTCTACTTTGTTCAAGTTTTTGCTACTTGGGGAAGGGTTTACCTGAACCATTTACTTTGCCAATTTTAGCAGTTTAAAATAGAGAATTTATTTGATTTATTCATTTTGATTTTCTTGGAAATTTTTTGTGGGATTATTTACTGAAGAGAATTATGCTAGATTTCGAGAAGACATTTGAATATATTACCTTTTCATGTGGATATGTTTACTTAGTTGTCTTCACATAGATAACAACTGGAGTATATATTTTTTTAATTCTTCAGGTGTGATATGGTTACAGGAGGAAATAGCTACCAGAGTAATGTAGAAGTGAAGAGAATGAAGTCTTAGAAAAACAGAATAAACAACAGCAATAAGCTATATATAAGAGAGAAAAGAAGAGCCAAGCACTGAGTATTTTTAGGATTAATAGTACAGTATCTTCTCTAGGGGAAGTGTGTGCATGTGTACAAGTAAAGTTGTAAACCAGTCAGTCATATATTTTAACCTGGTGATCAGCATTCCTATTACATAATCTAGCATAGATTCTCATTTGTACTTGACTGTTAGTGGATAAACCATATGTCTAAAATGATGGTATATCAACTTTATCTTGCAGTGACAAAATGCTTGAGAAAATAACTTAGGGTAGTGGTCTCAACCTGTGGGTTTGGGCCCCTTTGGAGGTTGCATATCAAAGATCCTACATATCAGAAATTTATTATATTATGATTCATAACTAGCAAAATTACAATTATGAGGTAACAGTGAAATAATTTTATGGTCAAGGGCCACTACAGCTTTATGTGGAACTTATATTAAAGGGTCATGGTTGAGAATCAGTGACTTAAGGGAAAGGAATGTATTTTGGGTCATGGTCTCAGAAACTCAGTTCATGATCCACTGGCTCCACTAGCTTGGGCCTGAAACAAGGCAAACACCTTAGGGTCTGAGTGTGTGTAAGCGAAGGCTATTTATTTACTCTGTGGTGGTCAGAAAGAAAGAAACAAGGAAGTGAAAGGGGCTACCAACAAGATGCATTCTTAAAGTGCATGCTTTCAAGAATCCCCACTCCTCTTTTTTCCTTTCACCTTCTGGTACCCAACCAACTATCAGTTCATCGGTGGGATAACCGATGGGAATGTCCAGGCATTCATTTCCAACACTTCTCAAACGTTCATCAGCTTTAGTACATGGGCTTTGGTGATGTTTTAGATTTAAACCATGAGAAGTTCTGATGACATGCTATTGGATCAGTTAGAGACTGCTTTCAAGGAAAACCTGCTAGTAATAGTGGTTAAATTAAGCTTTCTAAGTGGAAATTGCCTTTAGAAGATTTTGCTATAAGCTTTGTTTAACTCATAACCCTTCTAAGTAATCTTGAAGTCAGAATTCGTGTGCCTTTTACATAATTGAAGAAGCTGGCACAGAAAGAGATTCAGTAGCATGCCCAGAGTCAGCAGATCTGGCAGTACAACCTAAGTAAGTTAGCTCAAAAACTCTTCATATCACCCTTCTGTGTTGGTAAAATAAAGCAGTAAGCTATGTGTTATCTTCAGAATCCACTTACTGTCACAGTATTAAAAGTATACAGAAAATCTAGATTCTCTGTACTTGCTTTTCTTATCCTGACAGAGTTTGATTGACTACAGGTGTTAACTAGAATCCTAGGCCTATCAGAAAAGAACAAGAGTATGGTCAAAGTTATCACAATCTTAAGGAAAATGGGGCCAGTGTACACATTTATATAAAGTAGAAATCAGTGTGGCTTATTTAAAAAAGTAAGCAGCAGATAAATTCACTAGGAAATAAAGTATAAGTCAAAGGTTTATTAGAGTTATAACTAGGTTTTAAAGAAGGTCATTTAAGTATGTGACTGTTGCAGTTAGTCATTGAGAGAGTGGAGTAATTATAAATGAATTAAAGGCCAAAAAACAATTAAATATCCTATGAACCCATGAAATGGATCGTTTTAACTAAAACAAGAACATGTGAGAAGACTAGTGAGAAATGTTTGGATCTCTGAACATAATCAGGGAGATTAAATTGAATATAGAGACCTGCTTAAGAAAGCACCACTGTTTTTGGTTGACTGTAGGTAGGAGTTTTGATTTTGACATGGGGAGGTTAGGAGTCAGGAATTTCACACATTGTACGGAAGGATTTCCAATTTTGACTTTGGACCCTAAAGACTGGAGCAAATGTGAAAATATGGAGCACATAGGCTTAGTGTGTTCTTGGTGACATGGTTGTTCCAAGGTGAT
>NW_022196894.1:54141315-54178894 GCF_008632895.1 Mastomys coucha | reverse complement strand
CATTAACCTAAACTTTAAATTGTGCTTGTTAAGGAAAGACCTTGAACAGAGTAAAGACCTCGAACAGAGTAATTAAGTAACTTTTTGTGACCATCTAGGACCACCTAGTGCTCCTACAGAAGACCGCTCCGGAACTCCTGACAGCATTGCTTCCTCCTCCTCCGCAGCACACCCAGCAGCAGTTCAGCCACAGCAGCCTCCCTACACAGGAGCTCAGACCCAAGCAGGTCAGCTGGAAGGTAAACTAGTGCTCAGAGCCACGGGTGGGAAGCCACGGGCACAGGTGTTTATGGAGGCATCATTGGTAACGGCAGTTACCTACATAGGTAGTCTCACAGTCTACACAGTCACTGACATGAAGTGATTTAGTATCATGGAACCAAAGAATGTACTGGATATGTTTCTGATTACTGAAAAGAAGAAAAAGGGGATGGAAGTGTCTTAATTTAAACACAAAGTGAACGATTGGGGAAAAATTACTTTAAATCTCCACTCTGTTTTCTATCACTTAAAAAGATTTAATATCAAGATGATGAAACATAATTTTAGGTAAATAATAATAGATTTGGGTCAGTGCATTTGTAGTTATTTTTTTTCCTCTTCAAATTATGTGTCATCGGTAAGTAATTTAATTTCTGAGTTTTGATATTTTTTTCACTGATTAAAAAAATGTGAAAATTGGACTAAATCGGTAGTTTTAAAAAATAACATCATTAATTCTGAATGAAATTGAAAGCTTAGTATTTAAAAGGGCTGGTTGGTATGCTTGAAGGAAGGATCTCAGATCAGCAAATGAGGAGGCTCATTGAAATACACAGACTACATCAAAGCATAACTAAAGACCATACTGATCTCTAGGGCAACCCTTGACGTGGCCTTTTTTTTTTCCTGTTAACTGCTTATACATATTAGGACCTTTAAAAGTGCACATTTTACTTTAAAACAGTAAACACCAGATGATGCTCTAATAGTTTGTACCAAAGGGTTGGTGGTAATCATAATCATAATAAATAAGTCCATAGCTCCTAAAACAACATTTACATTAAAACAAAACCAAACTACAGCTGTAGGCTACAATGAGTTATGACTAGAATCTTCTCGTCCTGTGGTGAGGCTTTCCATGCTTGCTCACTGAATTATGTGAGTCACTGCGGGGCTATGCATTCTTATGTTAAGTCTTTTCTCCACCAACATTAGTCAGTCTTAACTCTGCATCAAAAATACAAGAGCCAGAGCTAAAACAAACTAGAACTGATGCGGACATTGGTTCAAATGGGAGGCTGAAGCAGAATACAGAGTTTGGGTGGACAAAGATTCTAACAGCCGTGTCAGGTGAACTAAAAGCTATTGTAGCACTGTGTAAGTTATTTAGAAGGGGAGTTGTACAAAGTAAGGTCAGTGGCAGGAATGAGACAGTATGTTTTTGCTTAGCAAACTTGTCTTTTGAGGGCTTTTTCTAATTGCCAAATTATCAGATCTGTTAAGAATAGTTTATATAGTGAAAATGGACTTCCACCAGTGTTCTCTAGCATTCATTCATTCTTCTCTTCACAGACATTTAAATAATAACAAAATTATAATTATTGTTCAATGTGCTTGTTATATTAAATCGAGAGAGAAGATAAAGGAATCTTAAAAGTGTTTCTCTGCCAAGTTAAACCTTTCTCTTTTGTCTGTATTTTCTTTCATAGGCCAGATGTACCAACAGTACCAGCAGCAGGCTGGCTACAGTGCGCAGCAGCCTCAGGCCCCTCCTCAGCAGTACGGTATTCAGTATTCAGGTGAGGAGGTGTTGAATGAGAGTTAATTTCAAGTTCTTTCTCCTAAGTACTTGATTTATAATATTTACACTGTCATAAGTGTTAAGTACTTATTTAGGCAAACAATACTTATTTATACTTAAAAGTGATATGTTTTATCAAATCAGCATCTTCTTTTTTCAATGAACAAACAACATAACTATGAAATACAACATAACTATAGAGATGGTTCTACAGTAATCTATAGTATAAAAATGTTTTACTACAAAGCTGTCTCTTACATTAACAATCTAACCTCTTAAATGACTTCAAATTGAGAAAAAAATTGTAAGATTTTCTTCTGTCTGTATCACTCATAATTCTGTAGAATACTCTTAGCATTTATAGGTCTATCAACAATTTCCCCACACATGTAGAAGCGAACTTAATAAAAACTAAATTGTTTTATTTAAGCATGTTGAAAATATGCTAGAATAGCAAAAATAAAACATACAAACAAATAAAATTACAGTTGAATTCAGGCAACTAAGAGTATTAAGTGTTTTAACTGTGCTGAGATGAAGTGACCCAGTTGTCATGTGACCTAGGGGATTTCAACACAGCAGGTCTGCATCACCTGAGGAGCTTTTTGTAGCTGGTCCCATTCCATACACGGAGTATTTTGGTTTAGTCCTACCATGTGTACACCGAAGAATAGCTATATTTAATATGATAAAGTTCTTTTGTTTAGCTGTGGTTATAATTTAGGTATTTTTCCCAGTTAAATCACAATGTCTCTCTACCATGTATAGTCAAAGATTAAAATAACTTCTAAAAATTGAATCTTAACAAAATTGTATTTTGGGAGTTTTGTGTTATTAACTAGAGTATCAGCAGATTATAGATATATAGGTATAGATGGATAGCTATAGGTAGACTATAGCAGATACAGCTACAGTATAAATCTGCTACTGCCTGGTTTTGTAAAGGAAGCTTCATTATACACTTGCACCCTACATGTTTCTCAGTTGTCCCTGTTGCTGTTGCACTTTGGCACTATACTGAGAGTAGAATGAGTAGTTAGAGCAGTGAGAGAAGCAATGTGGCCCACAACACCTAAAATATTTACTACCTAGCCCTTTAAAAGAGGTTGAATTTTCATCTTTTATTGGTCCAGACAGTTGCTGATTGCTAACCTAGACTACAAAATTTTGTCAGTACTTAAGTTTGGTATATTTTTATACATAGAGTAATTTTGGGGGATTGTTTTTCCTGTAGAGTGATTTTATTTTAGAGTTGTTAGATCTGATTGTCAAAACCAGATGGAGTGAATTTAAAGGGAATGCCATTTTAGTGTGTTATCCTTTTAAGTAAAAAAAAAGTATATGGTACAAAGTATTTAACATATAGAAACAATAGACTGTGAGATCTGAAGAGATAAGTGTCATTATTTAATCTAGGAGATGCTCACAACTCTCATAGCTTCCTACCCTGGGTCCTATTCATATAGACTTTTAGTTTGCTTGGAAGTGGTCTTTGCTATTTTAAAGGCATCACAGGTCATATAGCCACAGTGAGGACCACTGATCTTGTTCTACTCTTTTATAAATGACTTTGCAAGGCATGTAGATATTCATGAGGGGACTGGGACAGAATGTTTTTCTCCAATCTAGACCAGAGGGGTCAATATTTTAGGCTTAGTTATAGCTATTTATTGATTTAAAAATATCTATTACCTATTTTGTTGCAATTTGTGATATTCTTCACCTAACGTTACTCATTTTAGGAGTTTTAGGAGGTTGTAGGAGTGGAGACAAGTAAACATAATAGAGAAAAGTTGCTGCATTATGATTAATGGCTCAGTAGCCTGCTACTGAAATGGATTGTCCATTCCTGAGCAGTAACTAAGATTCTAGATCCTTCCCAGATCAACTTTTAAAAGTTTAGATTTCACTTGTAGGATGAAAAGATAGTTTTGTTGCTTTCCTCTCAAACGGGATAGTCATTTTCAATATAAAGGTATTTCCCAAAAACTTAGAGTAAAAAGCTACATCTGAAAGTTTTTGTCGGGGCTGACGAGTGCTCAGAAATTGAGAGCACTTGCTGTCTTCCAGAGTAACTGGGCTCAAATTTTTAGCATCCATGGTGGTGGCAGCTCACAGCCATCAGGCATGTCCCTGCCCTCCCTCTACTGGCTTCCATGGGTAGATACATACACAGACAGACACACAATTTTTAGTTTACCATAGAAGAGAGGAGAAATTATGTGACATCCAAGATCTTATAAATTTACTTTAATTCAGTATTCAGGTACTACCATGAGTGAATTGCTACTTGATACCTAAGCTTTCTCTGGGAAGTTTTAGTCAGTGTTTTCACTGAATGAAATTTAGTGCTTTTCAAATTGTCTCTGTATTTCTGATCCTGCTACTTCTATTTCCTTGACTTGAAGATCTATGGAAATAGATAACTGTTTGCTCTGCATGGAGACTTGCTAGTGGTGCTGGTTGGTAGTGACATTGACCAATCTCTAATACTTTTGGTTTGCCAGTTGTCCCTCTGACCTTTTCCAGTTTTGTTCATAAAGGTTTCTTTCATAAGTAAATTTTGAACCCAGGTTCAAGGTGAGTTCAGAATATACTCAAATTCATTCAATCCTTTTTTTTTTCTAATAAATGCAGGGTTGTACATATTTTAATAATTGTCTTATGTATCTGGTATTTAATGCTGACAGGATTCCAGTCAATGGAGAGGTTTCATTGCAAGTAGCTGCAGGTGTGTTTCGTAGAGATAAAAGTTTTCAGTGAAGCAGATTTTATTTTTAATTATATTCTAGTAAATAATGAATATAGATGTTGATTATGTGGGGCAATATATTTTTTTGTTTATTATGTCATACTAAGTCAAAATTTGAGTTTTAAAGGCAAAAGTGTCAGGTACCAAATATAAAAGATTTAAGAACTATAAACATGGTAGTCATTATTCCTAGATATTATAGTGAATAAACTTTAAAACAATTTATATGAAAAGAGTGTTTATAGCACTGTTTCACTTATAAAGCACTTGTCTGTAATGTGATTTCATGTTGTACTGTTAAATAGGACTTCCCTTTAAACCTAATTAATGACTACTGCTTTTATGATTTTCATCTTCCTAGAAAGCATAATTATTTTACCTATTCGAGCATTCATTCTAGGAATTTTGTACAAATGGGAATTTGCTCAAGGGTTATTAATTTCAAAGCAGTTTTAATGAAAAGACATGTTTATAGTGACTTGAATTTTAGGCTATAGAATCTAAAAATTGTCTGGAAAAATTTTGTAACTCCTTGATTTTGAGATGTTTTATGCTGGACTCACTACATAATTATGAATATATTTGTTAATTTTTTAATCATTTTTGGTCCATAGCAGTAAGACTAAATCTCTGGAAAACTTTCACCAAAAAAACCCAAAACATTTGTTATTTATTTTGCTTTTTTCAGCTAGTTACAGCCAGCAGACTGGACCCCAACAACCTCAGCAGTTCCAGGGATATGGCCAACAACCAACTTCGCAGGCACCGGCTCCTGCCTTTTCTGGCCAGCCACAACAACTGCCTGCTCAACCACCACAGCAGTACCAGACGAGCACTTACCCTCCACAAACTTATACCACCCAAACATCTCAACCTGCTAATTACACTGTTCCCCCTGGCTCTCAGCCTGGAATGGCTCCAAGCCAACCTGGTGCTTACCAACCAAGACCAGGTTTTACGCCATCTCCTGCAAGTACCATGGCCCCTCCTTCCAGTGGGGCTAACCCTTATGCTCGTAACCGTCCTCCTTTTGGTCAGGGCTATACCCAACCTGGACCTGGTTATCGATAAGGAAGTTCAGCCACACAAATGATGGCTGATTGCCTCCCAAAAGACTATACAATACTACTTTGTTTCAATTTGTATTGTATTGAAGTTTAAAAATTTAAAAAGCAGAGCATTTTTTTATGATATTATTGTTGCTGTTAATTGAAAATATAATTTACCAGAATACAAACACAAAAAGACCAAAATGAATATTGTTTCCTCCCCTGCTTAAAATTGTAGCCGCTTCCTAATTATTTTGGAACACTACATGTGTGTAAAATGATTGGCTTTCTAGTTTTCCAGAGACTGTTAAAAAGCTAGGCTAAGGTATAGCCATCACACTTGGCTATTTACTATTAACATGATGTACTAAAAATAGAGCCCTTTGAGAAGATGACTAGACATTATGTATAAAATGTAACATTGATAGGCTAATAAAGGTGATTGAATCCAATTGTGGTCTGTAGCTTATTTTAGACATAAGGAAAATAGTCATTTTACAGAATTAATGAAATTGATTTCCATTCCATATAACAAATTTGACTGACTTAGAATATAAATACAGTAGGGGTTCAGTAGCTCTTAGTTTTCTGATTTTCCTTATAGAGATAAAGGTGTATTTACATATTGGCAAACTATTCAGAACATTTTAAAAACCTACATCTTTTTATTGTACTGTTTATACTTGCTTAAAAATACAAAATGTAGCATTGATAAAACTGAAGCATGTTGAAAGATACATACAGAGAAAAGTCTTTTCAGGGCAATAATTTTCTTGGCTCCCTCCCACACATGAAGGAAAGCAATGCTTTTTTTATTCATGAAATGAGTCAGTTTTGTTACAGCTTAAGTAAACAGTGTCACAAAAACATTCTGTGATACATTCATTCATGGCCTAAACATATAAATATATAATATATCCTATAAAACAATAGCTTCTCACCATGCATTATCTTTTCATGCTGACTTCACACTCAGTCTCTACATACAGCTTGAATAGAACCATAGAGCCATTTAAAAAACTACTTAAAGGAAGAGCTTAAGAAAGTATTTGTAGACATAATAGTATGGGTACAGGAAAAAAAAGACATTTATCATTTGACACATCAGATTATCATTTTCTGGCTGAGATAAAATTGTACAGATTCAGGCTTTTTGCAATAATTTGCTGGTAACATGGAAATATTAGCATTAGTATATAACTATTTAAACTTAGAATCTGTTCATCTGATTCTAAAAATTGAAGTTTACATCAATGTAAGTATTTGAACTACTTTCTGTCACATGTATATGCTGAAGATTATTTGATCCAATAAGTTAAACCAAGAAGAGATTTATGGAATTAGTTCAACAACACGTACACATCAATAAAGTAAATACTTTTTATAAAGATTATTAAAGATTTTTGACAATTTTGTTATAAAAGTATCTGAAAACATTACAACAGTGTGATAAATAATATACAAATGATCTTTTAAAATATGAATAGGGAGCCAGCTTCCCTAAAATGCTATTCTATTAATGTTAATCTTGCTTTTTAAAAATGACTTTGTAAAACCTGATAAATATTCTCAGTAATTTTTTTCTAATAATAAACATCTAGTACTGCTATCAGATTGCAAACTTACACATAGTAAACAAAAATAGCTTTGAATAGGTGTAACAAAAACCATTATTTCCAATGGGTTCTTTTTGTTATTTTTTTCTTTTTGCGATAATGAACTAGAAGTACTTTGGAAATAATTTTGTTGCTTCTACCATTTTCCAGGTATTGTGGTCCCACATTCATACCACTGGACATAATTGATTTGGGTATGACCACCTATTTCTCCAAATTGCACAGGTTCTTGACGAACAGCTCTGAAATAGCCTAAGAGGAAAAATAGTTCAGTTTAATAGATCTTTCGTATTTTTGCCCACACTGTTCACAGATGTAAGGCTGTTCAGTGGCTGAAGACTATTCTGAGTGAAGTAATTTAGCAAATCAATAGCTATAGTTGATCTCATATCCAGTAATACAATGGCCTTAGGACCTGAGTCTTGACGTTTTTCTTATCAAGTCAGTACTATATCAGAGTAGTTTCGGTAGCCCATTATATCTAAGTATCTTGTAGAGACATCTTTTAAAAGTCTTGGGATTTTTGTGTCCATGAACAAACTATGCTATTAGAAGTATTTAAAAGAACCTCCTGGGTTTTCCTTAGTTATCTGGACAGTTTACTCCATTTTGCTCTGCTTAGGCAAGGGTTAAATGTGCAATCTTCATTGCACAGCCTGCTGTTAAGATGTATTTACAAAGTTACTGAGTATATTTACTTTTCAGATTTAATTTTGATTGCTTTATATAGATTGAAAATAATTTTTTCTTAACAATTTTAAAGGAGAAAAGAGGATTTCCGTGTATTCCATATAACCTCAGCCATGAGGGACAGCTGTGAGTGGGTCAAGATTTTTGTTTTTCTCAGAATACATTTATATAGTTTCTCTAGAGCTGAGCTTGAGTTGAGTTTCTTTCCCTAGGGATAAAGTAGCAGTTCTGTAGCCTTTTCTGTCTTTCTTTGCTAATGTGCAAAGCCCTCCACGTAGGATGGTCAGAAAGCATACCTTCCTTGGTGGGTAACTGGTCAGAGGTGAGTTGCTGTCCTGTGCGACCGTCTAAAAATGAATCCACAAACTGACAGTGATCTTCTCCATGGCCCCTCTGATCTCCTATGTTGTAAAACTTGCCTGAAAAACCAGAAAAGAAACAATGTTCTTTTCTTTAGTTTATGAAATCTCATAATTATTTCCAAGGGTAGTTTTAGCCTTGCTTTCCCCTTATTCCCAGCGGTCTAAGCCACTAGCATCTCCCGAACTACAGACGTTCCATAGCTGGTGTCCTTATGACCGTGCTGCACTCTTACCTCCTGGTGCTCTCCTTTCCCTTCCAGATCATAGTGATTTAAAAAAAATGTAAATGATGCTATTACTCCATAATTCTGTCCAGTAAGCTCCCAGAATACAACTTCTCCTTTACAAAACCTCAGCCAAACCTAGTAGGACGGACCAGTTTGTCTTGCTTCGTGCCTTTGCACTTTCTCTTTTCTCTGCTTCTCCAGAGATCCTTTGTCCCTAGACTTTTTATAGTTATTACTTCTCAAAATTTTATTCTAAGTAGACTTAACCTTTGTAGACATAACTTCTGTAAAACTGTTATACAAAAGGAGCTTCCATTTCTGCAGAGCCATTCTGTCTAACCTTAGTAAAAATTGTCTTCAAAGCCCCTGAGTGACATTGGTGTATCATTTACATACTTTCTGTGTCTGTGTTGGGACCAGTCTTTCCACCATATGAATATAGAAGAAAGCATTATAAATGAATATTACAAGAAGAAAGCATTATAAATGAATATTACAAGGGGTTTGGGCCCTTTTGACAACATAAGGATGTCACGTTCTTGATTAGTAGTCACATTTTAATGCTTGAGTGGTCATGACAGTACAGAGCTTTGCTGTACAGGTGTTCATGTTGATCCTAGTATTACTGTTTCATGCTGCATTTTCATTATCTACCTCCAAATTGCAGATCTTTAAGATCTTTAAGATCTTATTTCCCTATTGTAACTATTTCTGTAACGTCTTTTTTTAAAGGGAACTTGTGTAAGTAGCGAGTCTGAAACTTCAGGAGAAGGCTAGGATACAGAATGCTGCTAACTTTGCCTTGAAAGCAAAGGCTTGGAACATACCTGTGAGGGAATCACTCAAATAAATCTTGTATCTGAGAGAGTTACATAGCTGCACTCCGACAAACTTCTTATACCACGTCCTTTTAACATACTGCTTGCCTTTACACTCTGAGTAAGAGTCTGAATTAAAGGGTCTTTCAGTCCAGATGGCATCTCTTCCTGCTGCGTGAAAAAGACACACGATTTGGGTTAGTGTTTAACTCTGAAGAACTAAAAGCTTTATAACAAAAGCAGCCTGCAGAGTGCATCGCCAGCTTGCCGATACCTTATATCTTTAGTACTGTAAATACTGGAGGCTGCGAGTAATTGAAAGGGCTTAACAAACCCCAAATATCCAAACCCCAATATTTGTATCTGTCAGTAGTGAAGTAAGTCTCAGAACACTATGGTAGATACTGCACTAGTCTGTGCAGTGCTAGGTGTGTAGGCACTTTCAGGACTCCTTTTTGCCCTAGTATAAAACTTAATGTGACCAAATTAAACAGAAATTTTGAGTGAAGTAGTGCAAGAGCGAAAGTAAATTTAAGTACCCCCCCCCCGCCATGGGCTCTAAATGCTAATGAGTTTAAGAGTGACACCTCTTCTCTCTCTCTCTCTAGATAGAAAGATGCTTTGCTCAAGTTCTGCTGTACTTACCTAATTTAGAAATGTATGTATGCCATTAGACTGGTACTTACCAGAAATTGGCTCACTCACTCTTGGGTCAGCTGAGGAGAAATACAGAAAAGAGCCAGTTAGGTGAAGTTCTGAGATTACAGCGATGTGGCAAAGAAGATGGATGCCTATGCTTAGGTCTTCTGATTCTGAAAGTTCTCTTATGTTTGGAAATGGTTATTGAGCATCCTTGAGGTACCCATGTGCATCTTTCACATATAATTTGAGTAGATTTGAGCCCTAAGTTGCTGTTCTAACTTTATTACAGAAGCTTTCTCATTTAGTTTGGTACAAAAACTACACATTGTAAAGTCACCAAGATATGATGTACTTTAGTTTAATTTTTTTTCTGTGTGTACAGATGCATTTTATTCAGAAATTGAAGCTTGGAATATGCAGATAGTTTCACAAAAATCATGAATTCCCTTTTCTGATGTACTGATGGACATTAGTCATACAAGAAAGCATTCATGCACTACATATTTGGGTATAGATTATAGTATTTCATTTTAATTTCTTTCCTGACAAACCTCAATGAAGAAAAGCAGTGGTTCTCTAAGTACCACTCTCTATTAGCTTTTTCCCATGGACTTTCAAAATTCAGGATATGCTAGGCTCCAAATAGGCCCCTCTACAAAACACTCCTCGTTATAGCCTCATGTCCTTGTTGGGGATTACTACTCATGGGATTACCTGACTCAGTACTGAACGCCACCGTGTTGCTGGCGGGGCCCTCACCAAGTGGATTTTTGGGTTTCACCTGGAATTCATAGCTGTATAAGGAGAAATAAAAGTAATAGTATTATCTTATTGAGGGGTATAAAGGACAACATTCTCTTACTATATACTAAGTCCTGTCTCTTTTTGAAATGACAGTTCAGATTTTACTTTCTAAACATCTTGCCTAATGTTTCAGATGAGAAAAATGAAAAGTTGACTGTCTTAAAAATGGGTAGAAGTAACCAGGCAGGTTTACAAGGGACACATAGGAAAGATCTGTGCTAACCTACTAATTCTAGCAACAAGGAACCTCCTTTTGCTTCAACTGTCAGGTTGAGAGCTTTCCTGTTCCCTGTCGTCCCCACTCTGGTCCAGCACACCTGCACTTATACTCTTCATTGTTGTGTCTGAATTACAGCGGAGGGTGTCAATAGGCAGAGTTTCTCTAAGTGCACATTATTGTCCCACCTCTGCTACTGAACATTAAGACTAGGTAGCAGTGAGCGAGTTACCAGGATGAATTCAGTGACCATTGTTTTGGAGAGTTTAACTAGTTGCAAGAATGGATACACGTGAGAATACTTCTTTGCAAGGTTGGATGTGTCTTCCTGGAACTGGGGTCTGGTCAGGTGTGATACAGGTCACAGGAAGCCACGGGGTCTAGGAAATGGGCCCACTAGTACTCTAAGCATGAGCACAAAGCTGAGACTTCATGCAACTCATTAAGCCGAGCTCGTAGTTTTTAAAAAGAGTCATTAAATTGTGCAGTAATTGACAGATCTTTTTCACAAGATACACAATCTGCAAATCCCATTGAGAGACCCACAGCAGGAAAGCAGTATTTCATTTGCCTGAGACTGAATTCTTCAACAGAGGACTTAGCAGCAAAGTATAAGAAGCCCGAGTCAGCTGATAGTGTTTTGTGATCTATGCAAGGTTTTTGGAAAATAATTCTTAACTTTGAGAAGTTTGCAACAAAGAAAAATGCACACCATACAAGGTAGGTATTTTATAAGCAAGTAGGAAGCAGAAGGATGGCTGTTCTCGGTTTGTTACAGAGGATGCTAAGAAGAAAAAAAGCGGGGCTGGGTGGAGGAAATCCTTGGACTATCTTAATCACTGCTGGAGTCTAGTAAGACAGATTTCTGTGTTCAAATGATAGGAACCACTTTTTAAAGTCCCTACTATATATCCTAATCATTCTGCATATGTAAAGTACAGCACACAGACCCCATGAGGTACTCCCCCAAAGTTTTATCTCAGAACAGCGAAGCTCATAACTATTGTAATACTTTCTCCATGTTTCCAAACTTGAAATATTTATGAACTACAAATTAAAACTTACCTTTTAATTCTTAAAAATTTACCTTTTAATCCTTGAAAGAATTTTCAAAGCTAAAGAACTGATACAAGGCTCCGTGCCAATTGCTATAGGAAAGATCTGGGCTGGGAAGAGAAGTCAGTGGGTAAAGGGAGTGCCATGCAAGTGTGAGAACCAGAGTTCAGATTCCTGGGACCCATATCAAGCAGAGTAGTTGCAATCCCAAATCCTGTGCTCCTCTAGCTTAATGGGGAGTGAGGACAGCAGTCTCTAGAAAGTCACAGGCCAGCTTGCACGGCCATGTAGCAGGACCCAACAAGAGTTAAAGCAAGGCCCAAGACTCAAGGCTGGCCTCTGCTCTGCACCACGCTCCATGGCATGCACACATGTACTTGCATTGGCCATATAAAAAATACTGTTCTGAAAACATGCATACCACTTACTACTCACAGACATGGGGTATTTCCAAGGCTATAGTATTCCAAAGGCTTGTGGCCTCAAACAGTCCTGATACTAACATAAAACTTCACAAAGCTGGTAATGGGAGGTAGTGGAGCAGGAATTCACTGGCATACACTGTTTGATTCAAGTAGGAATGTATGTCACATCCATTCTAGGCCACTGCCAAGCAATCCATGCCTTGGCCACTTGACTTCTCTGTCATTTCATTTTAGCTACTTACACTTAAGCTCCACTTCCAGTGTGGCCGTAAGTCTCCATAGCTTATTTTTTTTCTGAAGATTTTTTTCCAATCTGATGCAAGTTTGAACTGTTTAACAACATGAGGCCTTTTTTTTGGCTGATAAAGCCTTGTATAAACAAATATTTGTGCTGGCAAAATATTTTCCAGAAAGCACATTTTGTCACATGAATGATACCATAGGCCTCTAAGAGGAAAGTCTCAAAAAGTGATTGTATGTAAGTATAGGGTGCTACCTAATAAAATTATTTAGGGAAACTAAATAAACATTTAGAAGATGAAGTTAATTGATACTAGAACTAAAAGTCAAAGTCACAAAATAAGAAAATTGGATTATTGTTGGGCACCCAGCTGGCAGAAACTATAAACCAGTGACATCAGTCCTAGAAATTGTGTGAGAAATTTCCCAGAACTTAAAGATGGAAGTTTTCGGATTAAAGAGATCTACTCTGTGGCCAACAGGATGAGAAAAGAAAAGAAAGAATTAACACAAATTTCAGATATTCAGAGTCCCAAAGTACAATGACAAAAAAGCCCCAAAACTGAGAATAAAATAATGGGCCCTATTGGAGGGACCCAGAATCAAAATGGTGTTTTAACTGCCCAACATGCTGGAAGTTAAGGAAAAGAGTAGAGAGACTATTAGAAGATCTTTATCATCATTTCACTTAAAATCCATTCAGCTAAACAATAGAATCAATGGAACACAAACTTAGAGAAAACGTAAAGGCTTGAACCATTTCTCAAATATTTTGTTCTTAAGGAAGCCACAGAGTGAGGGGTGGTGGCAAGATTTGATGCATTCAAGGGCTCAGAAAACAACTAAATCCTAAAGGAAAAGGATAGTGGAGGGCAAGATTTGAAGCCAATAGTTTTGAGAACAACTATAAAACTTGGCATATAAATTAAAAATTTATCAATTTCTGTAATAAAATGAAAAAATGGCTCCAGGAAAGTATGGTGTGCAGTTGCTGAGCTAATCTGTCAAAGGCAGAATGTCCACCTCTAGGAGCTACCCACTGCAGTGTGGTGTGCAGTAAAGCCTGGGCCGCTGGTGGAGTAGACACCTTCACCTCTGTCCCCCGTCCCCTGCTTTCGCTCTAACCTTCAGTTTGGGTGTAAACTTAGAGCAAAGTTACAGCTTTCACTGTTTAATGTACATTTTAGTTATATGACTCCTACTTAAAAAAGCAAGGTTAACAAAATCTCGAATCTAAAGAAAGCTGCTGCTTATAAAATTACTCCTTATACAGAAACACTCAGTGGCTCTCTGTTGGTTTGGGCTGTGTGACTATTAGCTCACTTTACTCCTGCTGTGGTCTCAAAGTGCTGGAGATCTATTTAGGTAAGTTTTCTGTCAGAGGAAGAGAATTGGGAAAAGTGGAATAAGAGAATAAGGTTATTACTCAAAGGGCATTAAGGAGACTGTGACATCATCATAGGCTGCAGCATTTCAGGAAACTTAGCAACATGTGATGTCATTCATTGCGGGACTGGGACATTATGAATACAGGTAAAGAGCTAGGGGGCTGAGTGGAGGAGACAGGGTATCTTACATGACTGTTGCCACTTAAAATCTACACAACACACACACACCTCAATTATTAGGGACAAAACCATGGTGGTGAGTAGATGCATGCAAGCACAAGTGCATGCGTGTGCACATGTGTGTGCACACATGCAAACACACAAATACAAACACCTCAAGTTTTAGAGCTAAAACCTGCATGGTGGTGCATACCTGTAACCCCAGCCACATTAAAGATGAGGTAGTATCCCAAATTTGGGGCCAGCCTGGGCAACATACCAACCCATCTCAAAAGGAAGGGAAGGGGAGAGGAAGTGAAAGAATGGAGGTAGAGGAGGAGAATAAAAGTGACAGGGAAAACAGACTCAGAAGTCATGGAGGATTGTAGCCTCGCTGCCCATTATGCCTCAATTTCTTTAACAAGGAAGGGATTACTTGTCTGTTGCCCATACCTACAATTAAACCAAATAAAATGCCTCCTGCATTGGCACCTTATTTTACTCTGTACCAAAGCCATAGATGGTGTTGCAAATTAAATACAGAATTTGCAGGGACCTGAATTTCACATGAGCCCTGTGTTCTGGGCATAATGGCTATTCCACACATCTGTTTCTTTGAGTGAGCCAAATTTACAGTTTATGAGAGGTTACTGTCTGTGTTGTGGCTAACCATCAGTGCCAGTGTTTTATCAATTCAACACAAATAAGAGTCCTAAACAGCCATGCTGCCGCTTCAGTAGGTTTTAGTCTTAGAGACCTCAGCCCACAGCTGTCAATAAAAGGACTTGAATAGATGAAGTGAATTTGATGTATCTTAATTACCAAGTCCATTTTCCATAGGAAATTGTTGGACCATGTAACTCTGGCACACACAACGGATTCAGCTTTTCAGTAGAGTAAGGTGAGAAGTAGGCTTTTTGGAGCAGACTGAGCCGTTTCAGCCTGAGTGACCACGTGTGTCCATCTTCATTACCAACCAGTTCATCAGGAAGAGCCCATCCCATCAATATGTTCCCAAAGAAGGAGTTACCAGTTCATCTGAAGGTCGACTCCAAGGTCGAGTCCAAGACAAGCTGCTGACTGAGACCGTTCACTATGCCTGATCTGGATCTGAGTTTATTCTCACTGACTCTGCATAGCGTTGGCTGTCTCAGGATTGTGTGCCAGACCCCAAGGAGGTCTAAGCCACATTGCCTGGCCCTGTCAGTACTGTGCAGGATTGATTGTTTAAGATATTATCAGCTTCCCTATTTCTAGAATTAAGTATAATTGGTGGTCTTACAGACACAGTGGCTTGCTTTCAGAAGAGGCTCTATCTACACTTACTTTGAGTTCCGCATGAGCTATATGCTGCCTAGAAGAGAAAGGACTGTTGTTCTGGCCAACTTCAGGAAAGGAGATTTGATGGGGAAAAATAGGAAGTGTTAGGGAGTGGACTGGATTACCGATTGTGGTAGTTAAATGAGAATGCCTCCATATGCTCATATATTTAAATCTGAGTCCCCAGTTGATGGAACTGTTTGGGAAAGATTAGGGAGTGTGACCCTGTTTGAAGAGATGTGTCACTGGCACTGGGCTCTGAGGTTTCAAGAGTCCTGTATTCCCAGTTAGTTAGTTAGTTAGAGGTAGCCAGTGAGATGGGTTCTCCCCGAAGAAAGAGACAGCATGTGCCTTCTTATCTCTAGACTTTTGCCTCACTCACTTCAAGTGATGACTCCCTTTCCCTGTGCACATTTGAGATCATAACACCTCGCAGCAGCAGGCTGTGGCTATGGGGTACCAGCCCAGAGATAGGAACATCTGACACCAGGTATGACATCTCAGTAGCAAGACAGCAAGACAGTAGGTTGTCCCACTACTGCAAATAAAAAATTAAGCTTCTGCATAGTGGATCAAAACATGGTTAAGTAATTAAGAAGAAGAAGAACAGGCCAGGATGTGAAAGAATTAAGTTTGGGGTCCAATATTACTTAGCTTCTGGAATAATGTGTGGCCATTTAGAATTTTTAACCCAAAGCAGCCTATAAATATTTAATCTCCCCCTTTATACTTTCTCTCTGGTTCATTCTCCAACACTGACCTCTACTCTACCCATGGGATGTGTACCCATTAGCTGCAAGATATTCCCAGTTTTCAAATTTCACACTCTAAAAATCAGGTGAAATAGTAGAGAAATCACTAAAATACAGTATTCACGTGTCTCCTTATAGTGTAACACAGTATATCATTCCCAAGTCACTTTTAGTTAATTCTAATAAGAAACCCTGGGGGAAATTCTAAATTACAATTGAGTTTGCTTCTGTCCACTGACAAGTACTGCGCTATATTCTCGGCGACACTTACTCCCATACCACCATCACCATGAGGTGCTTTTCTAGTTGTCCTTCAAGTCCATCCCAACTCACCTCTCTTCCCTTTCCCAAGCTTTGTGAAGTGTTGTTCCTCAGCCATAACAGCACTTCCACAGGCCACTTCCAGACCTCTGGCCAGGCTGTGTACAACACTTACTGATTAGCCTTCGTCTGGAGCTCACAGGCAGATACCACATTGGTTCCCCTTTGTAGCCCCAGCAAAGAAAATTGGGCATCAAATGTCCCTGGAAAAGCTGTTCTCCATTTAGATCATGAGCAATAGGTGCACTGTGAGAAGCCGAGAGGGCAGCCTGACTCAGAAAAGGAACACAGTGTACATTTACAGAGCAGATGCCTTTCCATGAATATAATGCCACTCACATTATTAAATGGAAAGAAAGAAGGAAACTCAAGAATGTTTTGCAAGCACAGAGCTACCTACCAAAAAGGTCCAATGAAATGCTTTTTCATTCTGTCCTTAAAATCTATTATGGTTAAGGAGTGGGTTTTCTTCTCCTCAATCTTGCTAAGGAAAGAGAATCAAAATCAACTGGACTTTAACTGAAAGATATGCTTATTTTGGCTAACTTAAAAACCTTTCCTGATTATTAAAAGTGGAAAAATGCTCCATGTTAAAACTCAAAACAGAGCACTTTAAAAAATCATATTTGTGGAAGAAATATATATTTTTCTACAGTAAAGGCCTAAAAATTATACATAGTTAACTTCAATTAACTAGTTGTTTATTTTCTTCTAAAATGATTGGAAGAATCTACAGCCAGAATCCAAACAGGCTCATTCTCACATCACTACCCATACTTTCCACAGTGAGAAGATAATAGAATGGAGGCTTAGGGGGCAAAGGCAATCTAGGAACTTCTCTACAATTAATCAGAAATGTCCAAGGGCCTTTTTCTTTCAGTAATAAAATGGATTGATAAAATAGTTTAGACTAAAAAGAAATTATAAAACTATACTGAAATGTGAATAGTCTCATGTTAATGCATAAACCATAAAATATGCAACTGGTTACCAAAATTCTATTCTCCTTTTCAGTGTTAAGTCTCCAAAGCAAAGGGATGCTGGTAATTTGAATGAGAGTGGCCCCCAAAGACTCACATATTTGAATTTTTGCACCCTAATTAGTGGACTAGCTTGGAAAGGATTAAGAGGTGTGGCCTTGTGGGAGAAGCATGGCCTTATGGGGAGAGGTGTGTCACAGGGGTGGGATTTGCGGTTTCCCAGTCTTGTGCTCTCTGTGCCTCTCTCTATCTTGCTGTTAAGATATAAACTCTCAGCTCCTACACCAGCATCATTCCTGCCTGCTGCCATGCTTCCTACCACGATGTCCATGAACTCACCCTCTGAAATGGGAAGCAAGCCCCCAATTAGATGCTTTTCTTTTCTCTTCTTTTAATATTTATTTTATTTATTATATGTAAGTACACTGTAGCTGTCTTCAGACAAGGGAATCAGGTCCTGTTAGGGATAGTTGTGAGGCACCATGTGGTTGCTGGGATTTGAATGCAGGACCTCTGGAAGAGCAGTCAGTGCTCTTAACCACTGAGCCATCTCTCCAGCCCCGATGCTTTGCTTTTATAAGTTGCTTTGGTCATGTTATTTCATCACAGCAATAGAATAGTAACTAATACAACCTGGGGATGGTAGGTAGCTATTTTAAAGAAAAATCTTTGTCTGTGTTTTATCATTCTTTGTTTTCCCCTTTCTAGAAACAGTCAAAACATCGAGTTAATCTCTGCTGTGAATACTACATTTATACCACTTCACAGATTTTCCTAAATTTTCATACTTAAAATCAATATTTGCAATTAATGCCCTGTTTTTTATGCAGCCATTTATTCTGTTAATTTTTTTTTTTTTTTGAGACAGGGTTTCTCTGTGTAGCCCTGGCTGTCCTGGAACTCACTCTGTAGACCAGGCTGGCCTTGAACTCAGAAATCTGCCTGCCTCTGCCTCCCAAGTGCTGGGATTAAAGGTGTGTCCCACCACCACCCGGCTATTCTGTTAATTTTTAAGGTCATCTAATTATCTCTTCTATCCCTAATGAGAATATTTTGAAAATATGACATGAGTTATTCAGAATCATGTTAAAGAAATCCAGAATTAAAATAAGACCCTCCTTTAAGGTATTGTCCTTTTGCTGTGGCTGCAGTTTCTGCGCTCTCAGAATTCATCTGGATAGCACTGGGCCTTACCTTGTATCTGGTTTCAGATTTTCTACTGTAGAAAACGTTTGATTTGTAATTTGAATGGACTTGTTCTTCCCACTGAATGACCCATTTTCTTTGGATATGACTTCATATTCTGAAGATGGAAGAAAACAGTAGAAATGTGTGTTATGTCTCAGTTGATTTAACTGTTCCTGAGGCCAATGAGGTGCTAAAGACACTCTCACAGCAATGACAGATCGACTGCAGTTCCAGAAACATGATCTTAAAACATTACTGTGTGTGTATGTCTGTGTGTATTTTAGTGGGAGGAGTGGGTCCCTGTGTGAATGCAGGTCCCTGTGCAATCTAGGAGATGGTGTTGGATCTCCTGGAGCTGTAGTTACACATAACTGTGAGCTGCCCAGCATAGATGCTAGAAACCAAAGTCATGTGTGCCGAAAGAAAGAGAAGTGCCCTTGACAGCTCAGCCATCCTCTAGACCCGCAACATCACAATCTCATCTTTTAGCAAATTTCAGTCACCAGATGGCAGAAGTTCTCAAAGCATTTGGGGAATGGCATAGTAACTATTCCTGCTTTATCAGAGTGGAAGAAGGCCTGAGAACTGGTGGAGATGATGGCTACTGCTTTGGATAGGGGGCTTATTGTTTGTCACTGGTAGAAAAGCCAGTTTATAGAAAGCACTGTATGAGGAATGGTGCTTGGATGGAAGACATATTGCTTACTATCTTCTTGTTTGTGGGGAAGGACGTGGAATATGGTGTCCAGCTACAACAAATTTGACCTTAAAGCTGTGTAAGTTTGGAGTTGTAAAATTGGATTTTGAACCTAATGCTTATTTTAACTATGCCTCCTAGTTAGTTTCCTTTGTATTAAATAAAAGCCACAACCTTAATGTCTATGTAAATTTCCCTTAAAGGCATGTTTCTATGAAGTTACAGGGCTCACTCATCAACAGGAAAGGACCTTCAGAATAAAAGAATCCGACAGGCATGTTAACGCATTTTCCCTACTTCCCATTTGGGATTAGTTGGTATTAGCTGAGCAGCTAGCTGGTAGGTAATCTATAGTTTTGTAACACTAAAGTTAAAAATGACATCTATGGAGAACATCATTAGGAGAGATGTTCTGGTAATATAGACTAAGAGAACAATGCCTAAATGTGGAATTGTAGCTAAAGAATTAAATGCAAGCCTTGGCCATGAAAATTTTAATTTGGAAAGACTCCAAGTGGTTCATTAGCATCTAGTAAGAAAATAATTATGGAAACAGTTAGCTAAGTAAAGTTTAATCTATTCATGACTCACTACAATTGAAATTTTATACAATTTAAGTAATTGTTACAGATTCAGAAAGAAAAATCATACAGTTTTAATTATTTAAGTCAGATATTATCCAAGTGGAAATGTACTAGATAATTAGTTATATAAGATTAAATAATTCCAACTCGATAGCCCACATCTTTAGGGCAAAGTTTGGTTTATCATTTGGTTTCAGGAACTAGAACTTGTTATTTGCAAAGTGTATAGTCAGAGTTTTTGGATGTTTTAATATATGAGGATAATCTGAAAGGCTGATTGGCTCTTAGAAACTGAGATAGCCGTATCTACTGGCTCAACCCTAAAGGAATAAGCAGGACTAGGCAGATTCCTAGGAAGGAGGAGGGGGGGGAGGTGCACTCTCTCTCAGAACAGAGGCTGTCTTATCATAACATAGGAAACAGATGCAATACAATTCAGCACAGGTAATGTTTATAAGGGAAATTGCTCAGATCACATGGTTTTATAGGACAGACTATCACTTTTCCCCCCATTACCCACAGTAAAACATATTTTCTGAAGATTCTAAGTCTATTCTATACCCTGGCCCTCCATAATGCTCCTGTCTACTCCAGACAGGTGCTTGCCCTATGCTACTAGTCCCTGACCAGGGAGGGGCCTGACAGCAGTTGCTCAGGGACTCAGGCTGACTAGGACGGAAGCATGTCCTTTGACAGTCCTGGCTGTGATTTCTCTCCTTTCTTGTTTGACTCTCCTGTTCTATACATCAAATCAAGGCATGCCAAACAAATTATAACCATTATAACCGTTTAAAAAATGACTCGAAGTTTCTTATTTCTACCAGGAATTAGGCAGGTATAGCACAATCAGAATTTCCTCAAGACAAGTAGCAAGTTCCCTAGAAGTGAAGGACTTTTTATTTTTTATTTTTATTTTCAATTTCTCCAAAGTTAGTTGAAATAATTTTTAGCCTGTTTGGAAGTTCTCAGCCAATTTAGAAACTGGGTTGATGAAAAGAAAACTATTTTAAATATTATCAGTGCTGTCAAGTCTTCACACACCTTATGTAACTTTCTTGGTGAAATCATAAGACTAGATTCTGAGAGGAGAAGGGGGAATACGGCTTTAAAGTCCTCAGTTAACTAGAAGCCCATCACAAACGCCAAGACCTTTGTCTCCCTATGATGCTTTAGACAACGGAACTTCACTTCTCCTTAGAGGTGATTTTTGTGTCACAATTTGGCCCACGCTGTCTAGGTACTGTGCCATCAAAGCTTCCCACCAGAACATCACATCCTAGTGCCACAGTCTTACCAGTGACAGTGTCATTTAGAGGTTTATCCCAGTCCAAGATGACAAATGACGGGCAGCCTTCGACAGTGACCACAGTGAGGTTGGTGGGTGGGTTCTGTGGTGGGCTAGTGGCATTCCCCTCCATGACGTCCTCTGTAGGGAACCGTCTGACTGAGTCAGTGATGGAACAGGGCTTGTTTTCGGGCTTTGGGATATATCGCACATGGGGACCTACATGGGAGTAGGAAAAAGAAGACTGACAGTTAGTTAGCACACTGGAAACTTGTGAAGATGACGGAGGAGGTAACCTTGTCAATGTCATCATCTCTCTGAAGGCTTTGGTGTCACATCATGAGAAGGCATTTGAAGACAGTACTCTGGGGTATCTGATAGAGATACCGTATTTATAGATGTATCTAGTGTTGATCTCTTTGGATATTGCTTCATTTCTTCAGAGTTGGTTCCTACCTCACTATTTATAGGTAGTGAGTCTCAGACAGTAGGAATGGGTACCAATCTAAACACTTTAAACAAAGCCAGACCCACAAGGACCAAACAGTTCTGAATCATCAACTGTACCCCAGGGGGAAAAAAAACCTCAAGAGTATTTTAGGAATGAAATTTCCAACACCCAACAAGATAAAAGTCACAGGAGGATATGGTGAGAAAAATCAGTCCTTGAAACCAACCTAGAACTTTCACAGGGGCTAGAATATATTACACAAGGAAAACATGGCAATATGAAAATGACCCATGAAAGGAAATACAAATGACCCAAATTTCTAGCAATGAAAACTGTATATAAGCTGTAAACCAAATAAGATAGAACTAGTACACAAGAGACCAAAAGACAGAAGACAGTGACCTTACAGACATAGCACATGACAGACAGACAGGTGGAAGAGAGAGAGGAAGGGATGGAGAAAGGGAGAGAGGGAGAGAGAATGAATGAATATTAGGGATTGTGAGCTTTGGGAAACATTGATGAGTTCTCATATGGACACAATTCAAGTGCCTGAAGTAGGGGAGGGGATGCATGAGCACAAAAATATTTTAAGAAATAATGACCTTGGGCTAGAGAGATGGCTCAGCAGTTAAGAGCACTGACTGCTCTTCTGAAGGTTCTGAGTTTAAATCCCAGCAACCACATGGTGGCTCACAACCATCTGTAATGAGATCTGACACCCTCTTCTGGTGTGTCTGAAGACAGCTGCAATATACTTACATATAATTATAAGTAAATCTTTGGGCCTGAGTGAGCAGGGCCAGAGCAAGCAGAGGTCCTGAGTTCAATTCCCAGCAAGCACATGATAGCTCACAAACATCTGTACAGCTACAGTGTACTCATATACATAAAAATAAATAAATAAATCTTTTAAAAAAAGAAAAAGAAAGAATGACCTCAAATGACCTAAGTATCTAAATCACAAATTCAATGAGCTAAAAATCAAAACACCTTTAAGAACAATAAATATGACAAGAACTATACTAATCATAACTTCCCCAAAACCAATGAAAAAGAGACAATATTTAAATGAGAGAGAATATGTATAGACTGATAAAAGTGAGGGTTACAGTAGGTCTCTCATTGGGGAGAATGAAAAAAAAAAAAGAAAAAAAAGAAAAAACAACCTTGCAATGGGGTCACATGTTCAATGTAGAATTAATAACCAGTGAAAAATACTCTTTTAAAAAAATGGCAAAATATTTGCTTTCAAAACCGGCAAACCTATACTATAGGGCAGTAGTTGAAAGAAAGTTTCATTGGGTGGAAGTTCCCCACCTCCTACAAAAGGATAGGAGGTGTGAGACAGTAATGGTGTAGATGCCTATCAACAGTATCTTAGTCCAAGTCTAACCATTATTTTACTTAAAAAAAAAAAAGAAAACAAATTTGTTTAATGGTTCTTGGCAGTAATAGCACAAAGTCACGAGGAAGAAAGAAGCTGTAGAAGCATGTGTGTGTGAAGAGCGAGGCTCTTCATTGTAACTGGAAGGCAGATGGGGAGAAGTTAGGGCTCACACTGCCCCACAGAACAGCAGGAACAAGGAGTCATGAGGGAGAAGACACAGAAAGTAGAATCATAACCTGTAGGAAGAATGCAAAAGAAAAAAGAGGGAGTATATATATATGACAACTAGCAAGATGAAAATTTACCCATAAAAGTATCAATAATAAATTGAAAGTTTCCATAAACTAGAAACAAAAACCAGCAACTGTCAGATTAGATAAGAAAAGTAATTTCTCAATTTTATGATGCCTAAAAAATACAGTAGAAATAAAAAGAGATTAAATCATGGTAAAAGTAAAAGGTAAAGAAAGGATGTAATTGAGAGAAAGCATTTCTGGATATATAGATATCAACCAATCAGATTTCAGGGCAAAGATGTCCAGTGGAAATAGGAAATGCCTTGCAGAGTGAATCCAAAGATCAGTCAATCAGTAATTTATTAACATTGTAAGTAATTTAAGACTTCGCCTTACCTCGGTGGACTTAAATATAGAAAGAAAGAGGCTGATAAAAACTTAAGTAAGAACTTAAAAGTGTGGAGTTTTATCCTAATCAGCCTGGAGTTCTTAGTAGACAGAAGGGACTCACAGGCACAGTGTGCAGGTCACGAGACCACACAACAGGAAGGAAGCTACCTGCAGGGCGAGGAGAGAGGCCAATCCTTGCCTACAGAATTGTGAGGAAAATAAACTTACATTGTGGAAGACCCACCCAAGTCTGTGGGATTTTCTTAGGGTAGACCAGAGAGTCAAATTAAAAACATAATTATATATATTTTGCTCCTGTTAAAATGGAAAAGGCATTTTCAAATTGACTATACCAAGTTCTGGTGTGGGTGGAGAAACCGAGCCCTTATCAATACCATCAGAAATGTCTACTTGTGGATAGATACAACAATGGAAAGTGGTTTTGCAGTAACTTCTAACGTCATCTCGGCATCCATGAAAAAGAGCCATGCTTTCCCATTTATTGGTTGGAGCTCAGCTATGAGACTGTTTTGGTCAACATATGCTGGCAGAAAAGGATCTCACAGTGTGACTCTTTGGGTCCCACTTCCAGTACTTTGTCTCATGATGAGAATGGCATCTCCTGGCTCACTGCTACTCTTTGTCCCAGCTCGAAAGGCAGGCATGCAGGGTGGACCTGAAGCTAGTCCATCAGAAGCAGGCTGCACCTGCTGCCCAGCTGCCTTGCACAAATATGAGAAATTCATATGGTAGCAAGCTCCTACAATATTTATAGAGTGAATACCTGACTGACCTACTACAGAGTAGTCCTACTAAGAACGAAATGCAGAGTCAGACATACCTATGAATCTGGGCTTCCCAAGGTGATCGGTTTCTTTGGTGGGACTTGAACTAAAGTCAGTGGTATTACCTGAGAATGAAAAACAAATAATGAAAAACTTAATGAAACATAAATAAAAATTCACAGTACATTGACAGAAGCAGTAGAGATGAAAGATAATATTACTCCTAGATAAACTGCTTGTAGTTTCAGTTCCCTTGCTATTCTTATAATACAATTTTATCTGAAATATAAAGGCCTTTAATTGTGATCTGTAGTGTAATAATGGGGGATTAAAAATTATAATGACAAGCTAATACTAATTAATAAATTGAAATATCTGTAGTTTATAATAACAGGTAATGTTGTAGTCTAAATTTTTTAATTTGGTAATTGGATAGTCTATATTTTTATCAAAAAAAGATGACATTTCTGTCTGCCAAGGAAAGGAACATATTCTGTAACAAAAGGTTGACAAGAAAGACTACTCTAAAACTGAAAAGACAATTTTTCCTAAAATTGATAAAAACTGAAGACCCCAAACCAAGAATTTGTTCACCCTAATTTGAAATACGTTAGCATCTCAGCAATGTGTCTAGTGAGAATGAACACACTAACCAAATTCTTCCTCCGAAGCAGGAGCAGTTGGTTGCTTCTTCTCTGCCCCTGGTCTCTCTGTGGCTGTTCCAATAGGTTTGAGGGTTGCCTTCAGGGGTGGGGAAGTCACTCGGACGGAGGAAATGATTCCTGCAATTTAGAACCAAAGCAGTAAGTCTTCTTAGGAGCAGCACCAAGTTTCAAATTTATTTATTCAATAAATGTTTATTAAGCACTTCACCATGTGGTTTGGCACTATCAGCCAGGCTTGGAGAGCAAGACCTGGTTCTCGATAGAGACAGATGCCTGAGCCAAGGATCTTGAAACATCACAGATATTGTGAAAGAACTACAGAAGGTCACAGAAGGGACAAAAAGGAGGAGTGGTTATATCTATGGGGAACGTGGGTATCAGTGGGGAAGAGTGTCTTCACAGAGTGCCAATAAATGAAATGATCAGTAGGAAGAGAAAAGAGCTTCAGTCTGTGAATCATATCAGGAAAACATGATTGCTGAGGGAGGAGAAGGCCCGGGCCCAGCTAACCATGGAGGGTCAAAGAAAGGTAGATCATGGAAGAACTTGAGTATCATTCTTATGGATGCAATTTTAAGGTTAAAAGACCATGAAAAGGATTTCCAATAATGAAGTAACACAAATGGATGATATTTCACTTGATGTAATGAGCTAACCTACCCATTTGGTCAGCTGTGAAAGAAGGCAGAGAGATGGCATGACCTTGCTTAGAGATGAACTGGCAGACATGGAAGCCATCCAGAGAAAGGACGAAGATCCCCAGAGCAATGCCTGGGGGCCAGAACAGTGCTCCTCTGAGTTGCTATACCCAACCCCTTTATGCTAAAGCTACTTATCAGTCTCTAAAATGGAATTCATCTCCAGGTCCAGGCAAGACTGAGTGTTTAATAGAGTAAGAGTAATATAGAGTGGGTTTTATATTTCTCCTGGGAGAAGAAATTCTTCCTTGGCTACCAGTCAAGGGATATCTGCTGGACTTAGAGACTTTGGCTCAGTGTGCAATCATGGCTAAGTCAGGTAGATGGACCCCTGCCTTTCTCCTACAGACACAAGCCCTCAGTCCCAGAGGGAGTGGGCCACAGGGAAGTGGCAAGCAAATATTAAGCAAATCCAAGAGAAGTTATGCTTTTCAGATTGACAGAGTCAGCTGGAAAGGAGGGTAACATTTTTACCCTGGCAAGCAAAGTGGGACTTGGAAGCCTCAGGAGGTTTGGAGATAGACAAGGAATGGTTGATGTCACGTGGGGACTGAGACTGTTCACAAGTGCTGTGAGAGAACCTCCGAGTAGTCCCAAACATCCATTGCAGATCCCTGAATCACCAGGACTGTATCACTGTTGGTACTAGGTGCTAGGTTTTAAAGTGAAGTCATTTTCATTGGAGGGGGTTGGTGGAACATGGAAAGCTGTAAGCTGAGGTAATCCTAGAGATGGGATGTTTATAGCTCCTCCTCAGGCTCACCGGTAGAGAGGCTGTGCCAGAGCTACACTTTCTGACAGAGAACAACAGGGGATCATAAGCCCAGTGAACTATGGCTGAAGACACACAGCCTCACCCACAGAATCTCCTGCAGGGGTGGTCTCCTGGGTTCTCACAGCAAGCTCAGACAGCCCAGGGACTCATCAGTAAGACCTGAACACAGTGCCACTCATGTCACAGCTGCTTCACATTACAATTAATGAGAATAACCTGGTCTCCTCATGAGGACCTCACTGGGCCTTGACCCAGAGAGGCCCAAGAAGCACAAGCTAGAGACTGAATCCTCCTCTAGATAATGTGTGGGGCGAGGACCTAGAGCAGTAGATCTCAGCCTTCCTAAAGCTATGACTGTTTAATACAGGACTTTATATTATGGTGACCCCCCCAACCATAAAATTATTTTCATTGCTACTTCATAACTGTACTTTTGCTACTGTTATAAAATGTAATGTAAATACCTACATTTTTTTTTCCAATGGTCTTAGATGACCCCTTCATGGGTTGTTCAACCCCCAGGTTGAAGACCACTGACCATGATTCATGAAACAACCTAAAACCATTCTCATTATCTTGTTTAAAAAATGACATCTCTCCCTTCACAAAAAAAAAAAAAAAAAAACCCTCTACATGTTCACCTTTCATACACATTCACTTTTCTTAGTTCTGTAAAACTTTTATGCAGTTTCAACCTACCCAGTCTTTAGGAAGTTAAGCTGTGACAAGGAACACACTGCTTGCTAGCAGAGTCCCTAAGTGGAGGGAGGTGAAGCTGTTTATGAACCGGATCAGTTATCACTGGTTCTTAATTCCATTCATCTATTTATTCAGTTAAGACTATCAAATTCCCTCTATATTTTCAGCCCTCAACTGGGCTCTGGAGTTTCAGAGAGAACTCACCAAGTCATCACAGAACTCACAAGCTCTGAGAGGGTGATTAAAAATACAAATAGGACAAAACCAACTCAGTTTTTTTTTGTTGTTGTTGTTGTTGTACCAAAGATATACACTGAGAACCACACAGAGTACAGTGGTAGTGCTAAGACCTTTTTTGTGGCGCTAGAAGATGGATGCTGTATGTGAAAATGCAGGTCTAGTGGGACCATTCTATGACAGCATAAACATGGAAGTAAGACACAGCTTGACTGCTCGCTCACATGCCTTCCCCAAGCACCGTAACACTGCCGATGGCGACAAGGCAAAGTCAGTGACAGGATATCATATTTTCCACTCATTCTGAGGGGTTGGCAATGCACAGCACCCCCCACTTCTACTGTCTGTCACGTGTGCAGTGGCTTGTTGGGTTGGCTAGTAAAATGCAGTCATGGAGAGAGAGAAGAGGTAAGCCAACAAACCTGCACTTCCTGGCTTTCCGGTGACATTATTCGGTGGTAAAGGCTTTCTCTGTGGAGGCACAGGTCTAGGGGACGCATGCCTATGTGGTATGGGTGGGCGACGAGTCCCTGGGACTGAGCCTAAGAGATATTATAAAGTCAGTACTTACAACAACAACAAAACAAATCAGTCTGAAATAATTGCTCCTTCATAAACAGCAGAGTAGCAGTTGGGTGCTAAGAGATTTCGTATTTTATAGAAAAGTGCCTATGCAGGAAAGTACTATATAGTGGGATTCCACTAGACTTAAACTAGTCAGCTATTCATGGATAATGGAACACATTAGCATATGTAAATCATCTCCTGGAACTTTAGATAAAATATGTAGACATACATGATTTGGAAGGTCATATAGAGAGACTTTAACATCTTTTCCCTGGAGATACAACAGAAACATTGATGAACTTTATCATTGCCAATTGTCTGTAGTTGTGAAATCTACAAATCATTTTATCATTTCGACTTTGAATTGCTTAGCATATACATAATTTTTCCTTTTTGTGGGTGTTTCATGATATCCCCTAACCCTAATATACAATTATAATTAACCCTGTTACTTCTCAAATTATATCAAAGAGCACTCATGGCAGCATCGGCAATGTCGTGACTGTGAAGCCATTGTAGTGTTGAAGTGTGCATGGAGTCCCAGCTAGAGGACAGGACTAGCAGCTGATTTTACCCCTCCCTTTGCTCACTCACCCACAACCTATGTTGCAGGGCTCCAGCCCAATAAATAGTACAATTTTAAACCTTGTTTGTCTAGTAGGAAAGTAGCATGATTTTTTTATGGTTTGTTTAATAGAGTCTATTTTGTAGGATGGTTGGAAAAGTTAATGGTGTCTGGCGTAACTCACCATACCTCAAACTTTAAGCTGTTAGTTATAGCTATTAAATGTATTTCTTTCTTTGCATTATTTGTGTTGATTTTAAATAATCAAGAAGTATTCTCCACTCAGGAAAATACCATACCACTTTAAGGTATTTTCAAGGCTACTAGGAGAAGAGATAAAGAAAAAAGAGGTATGAAAGATCGGAGAGAAGGAGGGGAGAGCCTGCCTGTGTACCTGCCTAGGTGATGATGGCAATATAAACACGAATGTATGAGAGCATCTCTCACATCCTTTTAAAAAGTAAAGCGACTGGATTGTCATCTTCATATGTCTATTACATAATATGTCTATTCTTTTTTGTTTGTTTGTTTGCTTTTTGTTTTTTTTTTTTTTTTGGTTTTTTGTTTTGTTTTGTTTTGTTTTTGAGACAGGGTTTCTCTGTGTAGCTTTGGCTGTCCTGGAACTCACTCTGTACACCAGGCTGACCTTGAACTCAGAAATCTGCCTGCCTCTGCCTCCCAAGTGCTGGGATTAAAGGCGTGCACCACCACGCCCGGCCATATGTCTATTCTTAAGACAGGAACATAAATCATTTCAGGCCAAATTATATCATAATTAATCACACAAGAGCAAAGCTTGAAAAATTAAAAGGTCTAGAACCCAGTGGCTTTGTGGCACTTGACCATGGTGGCTCCTCAGAGTATTATAGGAAGAAACCATTAGGTTAGTATCCCCTGAAAGGATTTAAAAGAATTTAATTTGTACTTTCTTTCCCCAACAATGGTCTCTTGGAATGTTTCTCTAGCAGCTGGCTTCTACTGCTAATGTGGTTCTCTCACACACAAGAACCATGTAGAAATTATTCATCATTCGCCATTGCGGTTACTGTGAAATTTTGAGCTGGTGTTCCAGAGAGTCCACATCGTATGCCTTACCTGGTTTTCTTGTGGCTTGTGAATCCACTGACACATTTCTCCCAGTACTAGATGGCTTAGGTGCTTGCTTGGTTCCTAGGAACAGAGACAATCAACAGGCATAATTGTAAGCATTCTTTGCTGTGGGTGTTTGATAAGAGTTGTCTGGGAAAAGGTGCATGTCTTACATAAACACTGGTACTTTTACACTCATTTTAACCATCATCTACTATCCAGACATAAAGATACTAAAAGTCCTATATCCCTTGGTTCTGTTTTTCTCTGTAGAGCTGGCACCGGGCTGTAATTTGGGGTTTTGTCATAATTTCCCATGGCATTAATCCTGGGCTGGATGCCTGGGAGGTATTGCTTTGCCAGACAGATTTTTACCAAGGGCAAATTGTCACCTTCTGCCAGTCTTTATGGGTACATTTTGTGGTTAAAAAGATAATTTTCCTCTCATTCCCCAATGCCCATAAAGAAACCTTAGAAATCCAGTGTGGTTGGGTTTATATTTATTGAACTAGCTTTAAAAATATCCCTGTGCATGCCTGGTGTATGAAGGTTGTTGAGGCCACACAGGGATCTTTACCCTTGGGGTTTGTAAAATAGTCCAGGATTGGCATAGAACTCTACATTGTTGTTTGTTGGAAACCAGTTCAAAATTGCTTTGTGTGATATTTTTCTCTTCAGTCTCCTTCAAGCATTGTAGTTTTCTGGCCATTCGCCTGAGTACCTTGGATAAGCTTTGGGAAGCTCCCCTAGGATGCAGGGGATCAGGGTGACTCACCTTAGCTTTGTGTTACTGTTCATTTTAAAAAACATATCTTTGCTTTATACAATTTTATTTTTTAAATTAAAATATAATTATATCATTTTTTTATTTCTTCCTTCCAATTCCTCCCATGTACTCCACCCCACCTTGATGTCTCTCTCAATTTTATGGCCTCTGGCTTTTTTTCTCCTTTAATTGATACACACACACTGCTAAATATATATGTATATTCATAGATACAAACATTTATGTATATGCATATATAACCTGCCCAGTCTGTTTAATATTACTTGCATGTATATGATTACAGGGATGACTAATTGGTATTAGATAACCAATTATGGGGCAGCTCTTCCCTGAGAAAAGTTATTTTTCTCACTTTCAATACTTCTTAGTTTCTTATAGCTCTTTGATTAGGGCTGGGACCCTGTGAGATTTCTCCCTTCCATGTTGGGCATGTTTGTTGGTGCCGTCCTTGTTTAGGTCTTGTTTAGGCAGCCATGTTGGTAATGCTTCCTGTCTGATATGTGCCTCCTTCTCCTCTTCCTCCTCTTCCTCTTCCTCCTCCTCCTCCTCCCCTCCTCCTCCTCTTCTTCTTCTTTCTTCTTTCTCCTCCTCCTCCTCTTCCTTCTCTTCCCCCTCCTCTCCTCCTCCTCCTCCTCCCCTCCTCCTCCTCCTCTTCTTCTTTCTTCTTTCTCCTCCTCCTCCTCTTCCTTCTCTTCCCCCTCCTCTCCTCCTCCTTCTCCTCCTCCTCCTCCTCCTTTGCCTCCTTCTCCTCCCCCTTTTTTTGAGACAGGGTCTCATGTAGCCTTAACTGGCTTAGAACTCACTGTGTAGACCATGCTGGTCTCAAATTAATAGAGATTATTCACTCGCCTCTGGCTCCTGAGAGTGAAGATTAAAGGCTGTGCAACCATTCCTATCTCTGACAATTTTTTTCCTTTTTATTTTTTATTAGATGTTTTCTTTATTTACATGTCATACAATATCTCCTTTCCCAGGTTCCCCTCCAAATAAAAAATAAAATAAAATAAGCAAAAATAAAAACAAACCCCTGTTCCCTCCCTCCTCCCCCTGATCACCACCCCACCCTCTCATGCTTACTGGCTCTGGCATTCCCCTACACTTTGGCATAGAACCTTCACAGGACCAAGGGCCTCTCCTCCCATTGATGACCAACTAGGCCATCCTCTGCTATACATATGCTCCTGGAGCCATGAGTCCCACCATGTGTACTCTTTGGTTGGTGGTTGAGTCCCTGGGAGCTCTGTGGGTACTAGTTAGTTCATATTGTTGTTCCTCCTAAGGGGCTGCAAGCCCTTCAGCTCCTTGGGTCCTTTCTCTAGCTCCTTCATTGGGGACCCTGTACTCAGTCCAATGGATGGCTGTGAGCCTCTGGTTCTGTATTAGTCAGGCACTGTTAGAGCCTCTCAGGAGACAGCTATACAGGCTGATGTCAGCCAGCACTTGCTGGCATCCACAATACTGTCTGGATTTGACAATTGAATTTGGGAAGGATTCCCAGGTGGAGCAGTCTCTGTATTGTCCTTCCTTCAGTCTCTGCTCCATAGTTAGTCTCTATAACTCCTTCCATGAGTATTTTGTTCCCCCTTTTAAGAAGGAACGAAGTGTCCACACTTTGGTCTTCCTTTTTCTTGAGTTTCTTGTGGTTTGTGGATTGTAACAAAAAACAGCTTTTAGAATCTAAGTAGGGAATCTCACTTCAGAAACAATCATCCTAAGAAAGAATCCATGCACTGACAGCTTGATGGTAATTTGCATATTAAAGATAAGAGAACATATTTAATGTGCCAGTTCGTACATTAACAATGACAACCACAGTAACTGAGTGCCAACAACTTTGATTCTACAGTTATCTCTCAGAGAAGGTAAAAAGACATTAATTAAATATATTTAATGTGCAGGACATAATGATCACAGATAAGTTTTGCCTGTGGTAGTTTGAATGAGAATGTCTCTTACTGGCTCATGTATTTGGACACTAGGTCCCCTGCTAGTGATCCTGTTTTGGGGGGAGGTTATTGAACCTTTAAGTCTCAGAGCTTTGATGGAAAAGGGGTGAATTTTAGCAGTTTATAGCCATGTCGTACTTCCTGTATTGTGTTTCCCAGCAAGTCGTTAAGATGTGATTGCTCAGCTCCTGGCTGTCTTGATGCCTTCCCCACATTTATGAATATCTAGTCCTCTAGAACAGTAAGGACCAATAGTCATTGTCTTGATTTTGTTTTGGTTGTGGTATATTTTTCACAGGAACTAGAAGTAACTCATACAGAAGTTGGTACTGCAGAATGAAGTTGTTGCTGTGAAGAACCCAACCCTGCTGATTTCTGGAGGAATGAGAAAGACTTTGAAATTTTCTTCTAAAAAAGCTATTCCTATGCCCGGGGTTCTTAATACCTTGGGGTCAGGGAACTAGGTCATGTAACTGATTATTTTGTAAATGGCATATAGGGAAAGAAAAAATACTTCCATAGGTTTGGTAAGGTTTGACTTCCCATAATTTATCAAAGGTAGCACATACACAAGAGACAGACAGACAAACAAACACACACAAGCACTCCTAGAATGTCAGTAAGTTGTATGTTCTTTGAGTAGATCTTATAAGCTCTTCTCTAAGTATTTTGTCCTTCAAAAACAAAATATTTATTTCTAGTACTGTCTAATCATTCTGTGTATTTACAACTTGATTTGAGTTCACAAAGCTTCTGTGTGAAATATAATATCCAGGACCTACAAGTGAGGAAACCCAAGGCTAGATTCAACAAGCAGCCCAAGGTCTACTGGAAGGAAATGCTGGAACTCAGAATCACATGTTCTCAGCTCCAAAACCTCTTTCTCAAACACCGAGTCCTCCTATTGGCACCTTCTCCTTCTGTGCCTCACAATAATTCTAAGCGACTATAGCCTATATATTCTATCTGTTGAGAAGGGTATAGTACTACCCTATATGAGAGTTAGTGACTTTGGCTAGCAAGCATCTGTCCTGTAACCATGCCATGCCACCATCATGTGGTACTCACAAACAAATAGTTGTAGGCTCTCAGCAGTTCCTATAGGGCAAACACAGATCCACTAACCCCAGGATGAGTAAATGTCTGGATGGAAAAAATGAGTTAGAGATTATAGAGAAAAGGGAGAGAGGAGCATGGGTTCTCCTCCCTTCTGAGCAAGTGGGAAGGTGAGAAGAGTGGAGAGGAAGGGGGAGGAAGAATACAGTAGAACAAAATGGTTCTCAACCTTCCTAATGCTGAGAACTTTTAATACAATTCCTCATGTTGTGGGGACCCCCAGCCATAAAATTATTTCATTGTTACTTCATAGCTACATAAAGGGTTAATGTAAATATATGATATGCAGAATATCTGACATGTGACCACCCTCAAGGGTAGTCTATTTATATCTCTAGGTATAAATCAGCAAGTCAACAACACATTAGCCCTTGAAATCTAGCCCATTATCTGGAATCATTGGAAAGGGCCCTGAAAACAGTAGCTCTGGGGCTCACTGGGAAGAGCTGGAGACAGGCAATGAAGCCCTAGGCTCCGATATACCAGTAAACATGGGCAATTTAAGGTTAAAGGGGACACAGAAGCATAATAAGGAGAAAACTTTAAAAAGGAAGTCAATATAAGACACTGTAGCGAATGGGACTTGTGGACTGCCTATCAGGCAATCTAGCCCAGCCTGTGGGCTGGATTCTTTTCTCTTAAATAGGATTGATGGGCACACATGCTAAAGGGCAGTTGCTCTGGAGGCACCAAGACTGGAACCTTCGTGCAGCCCACCATTGCCATATGGAAGTTTTCCAGAAGTCTACAGATTTGCGTAATTCATCACTTAGCAATTTCTTATCCAAGATGAAATAATGATTTTGGGTATTTCTAGCCATAGTAACAAAACCTTGCAAACAAACTTGTTGATTCCCAACTGTATCAGGGGAAATCTATTTTCAATGAATCAGTGATTCTACCCCCTGTGATGAAAAGGGTTGATATTATGGAGGGCAGTTCTCTTTGCTTTTGCCTCCAAATATTAGCACCTAATTAAAAGTTCTTGAGCAATAATCCAGCAGCCTGGAAGAGTTAGCCACATCCTAGAAAAACACATACCTCACCCTGAGGAGTCTGGTTTTCCCTTGTGAGACACACTCCATGTGGGGGCAGTAATGTGTTCTTTCCTCATTAGGATACAGAGAGAGGAGTCTGAGATCATCTGTGCAGCATGCTCTATCTGTGAGATATCATGTGATATCTGTGAGATTACATGCTCTATGTCAGCTTCAGAATTCTACTTTGCCTGGCATGTATGGAGCCTCCAAACAGTGAGGTCCTGAGTTCAATTCTCAGCAACCGTATGGTGGCTTGCAACTATCTGTAATGTGGGATCCGGTGCCCTCTTCTGTTGTGTCTGAAGATAGCTACAGTGTACTCATATACGTAAAGTAAATTAAAAAAAAAAAAAACTTAAAATAAAAAACAGTGATGGTTGAGCAGCTAACCAGTCCAGTAGTTGTCATCTTCCAAGAGAAGTCAGACAAGTCTCTTCTCTAAAGAGTCAGGCAATAAACTGTACTCTTTCTCCTTATCAATTTTTAACTTAGAAATTTCTAAGGTGAGGAAACACCTTAACTAAACTGTGATGTCTAGGTGTCTATGTGTAGAAATCACCAAAAAAAGCAGAATAGTAGATTAAGGACACATCCAAACTATGAGCCTTGGACTAGTATGATGGCTCAGTGGGTAACTGAGTTCTATATCTTAGGACCACATTATAGAAAGAGAAGACTAACTTCTGCAGATTGTCCTCTGATTTTCTGATTTCTTTATATGGACAGAGACATGTACTTGTGCATACCCCCTCACACGAATAAATAACTGTAATAAAACCTCAGCCTCTGTAGGCTTTCTAACCTTAAAATAAATAAAAGTCAACATGTGCAGTGCAAAGCAAATATCTACAATGATATTAAAAAATAAGAAATATTTAAGGTAGCATCTAGCTAAGACTGACCCTGAAGATGATGATGGATAGATGCTGTCTGCTGACCTTACTACCTAAGATGAACAACAAGATGATCCTCAACAGAAGCTCTCAATAGGCTGACAACCCAATGTAGAAGAAGTAGAAGAAGTCAATACATTTGGTTGGGCATTGGAAGAGAAACAAAGAATGGAGAGAAGGCCATCCCACTCACTCCACCTGTGTTTGGCAGTAGTTTCTTCCCAGTAGTGAGACCACAAAAAGCACTTGTCTTCTGCCAACTATTATGGGTAAGATATTACAAAGATGACTTATGTACACACAAGATGATAATGACAGATAAATTGGTTCAAAAGTGAGTCTTGAGAGAAAGTCATACTGTTGGTAACTTATAGTATGATAATGCTACTTGCCCTCTTTGAATGATATTCATTGTCCTAGAATCATGTTTGATTATGTTAGAAGCAACAACTCTCAAATAGGGCCATAGAAACTTTTATTTTTTTGTTGTTATTTGCTCTGTGAATACCTAATTTCTATTTTTACTTATGCAACCTCCAAGGAATCATTTGAATATTAAACCTGTGTATTTCAATTCCTCCCAAGGAGATCTGAGAGAAGATAGCTCTTGTTAGAGCCAGACTATCTAGGCCAATCTGAGAAACTATGCAGTTCCCACTTCCAGGTGGGAAGAAATTGGTATAAATAGGCTCAAATAGGTACTGCAATGTCTCAGAAATCTATAAATCCTTTTTCATTTGGTCTGAAAAATAATTAAATTTCCAGAATTCCAGATACCATATTCTTCAAGTACAGGAAACACATTCTAAATGAATCTAAATCATTTTTAGACTATCTTCAAGCATCACATCTCTTTCTTACTAGGAGCTGATTAAACATGGCATGTATGCATTAAATACATTCTAATTTTATTAAGAGCATGTTGTATATGTAAACACATGATTTATATTATTAAAATATCTCAAAAACACAGCGAGCAGTTCCATTTGCCCATGGAATAAATAAGCTGGCCTTTGAATTTTTATCAAGCCCATTCCATTCCTATAGCTCTGAGGAAGTTAGGATGGTTTCAGAATGGTTTATAAACTTTAATAGGACTATAGCCATAGCAACCAGTTGTTAATTGTGTTGAATTAAGTCTGCTTCTTCTTTCTTATATTCCACACTGCACACTGCTAACAGATAGAGGCCCTTCAGATGTTGTGATGGCCTCTGTGGGAGATTATAAAGGGGAAAACTAAGTAACCATGAAGACTGACCTGTGCATAGAAAGTCATTCGAAATAACAAAAAGTAATGAATCTTACTTTTTTCATTCTGTAATAAATATTTCACTAAAATTACTTTTGAGAAACAAGACTATATATGACAGCTAATTTAGTAGACTAGGTTTAGAAAAGTGAAAATTTCTTTTCCAACATTTTTAGGGATATTTGAAGTTGATTTTTGAAATGAGTTAAAAACCTTAAATTCTAATTTTACAAATATTTTCCAAAATGTATACAAAAAGAAATTGATGTGGAATTTAACAAAATTATATGAAATGGGTGGCATTTAATTTTGTTACAACCAAAGAAAAATACACTTATGATTATTACCTACCTGTTCCTACTCCATTTTTATGGGACGTCCCTCTGGATTTGGTTTTATCAGGTTTTATAGTTGTTTTGTTCAGAGCTACAACAAAGTAGGGATTAAACAGGTTATATATTACATATTAAAAGTTTGCAGCCAAGGAAAACAAAACTTTTCACAGAACTGAAAATCATTTAGCTAGGCAATAAAGTAGTGACAACTCACATGCAAAAAAAATACATGGTCCAAAATATTGAATATAGACATCACACTATGGCATGAAAGTCATAAACTTTCACAGGTTACAATGAAACCCTGAAT
>NW_022196894.1:54104773-54141284 GCF_008632895.1 Mastomys coucha | reverse complement strand
TTTTTTTTTTTTTTTTTTTTTTTTTTAAAAAAGGCAAGTAGCAAGGAAACTTCTAATTCTGAGTAGAAAATATTTTACTTTGTTTCCTGTATGTGCTATAAGACACATTCCAAAACAGAATTGAAGGAATATCAGGACTACATTTTATCAAGTGAAAACTGAGACCGGAAATGTATTTAATGTCAAGGCCACTCATAAACTGGTGATCCTTTTGTGGACATCTGTAGACACTGTTTAATACAATAGTCTTTGTATACATCTACTGTTGAGCACTGAGCCATGATCCTACCATGTAAACCTCTCTCCTCTTCTCTAGAAAACCAAACACTAGGTGTTATTCTATGCATAAACTCTGAAGCCAGATTGCCTGCCTTTTAATTCCATTTCTGATTCCACTCTGTTTCCTCAAACATACCTCCTAGCACTCAGTCATTGTCAACCATTACTATTTCTGTATTCTACAGAAATGTTCAATCATTCACAAATTAGAGACTCCTTGATTTTTGCAACACAAAGTCACATAGAAATACCTTCTTCTTGTAATAGACTTTTCAACCTAGTTATGTTTAGGAGTTAGCGATTATAGCCAAAATATCACCTCTCAATATGATGGGCTAGGAGTCAGCCGATTCCCAGCATGTGGACAAAAGAACAAAAGCCCTAGGAAGATTCATCTGTTTTCACGTGGACATTTAAGATTGCTAACTTCCTGCTTCTCCCTCCCCAAGACAAACACTTGGTGGGAGTTTAACTGCCTCTTTACCGCAAGGAACTGTTGGGGAACACTAATATGGAGGGAAATAATCTACTTCCCTTTCTTTGTCCAGATTATCCAACAACCTGGGACAGCCCAAATCAGCCAGTTCCCAGAGAGAAAGACAACTCAACACACACACACACACACACACACACACACACACTCCTTTGATTCCAGCTCTTAGCAGCTCTGGGTTTTCTTCCTATATGGGGTTTTCTTCCTATATGGGTTTTCTGCCTCTGTGTACTTGGTTGTCTTTGGGCATCTGCTTTCAGCAAGATCGGGTGGAGAGATGAGACCTTGCTCTGGTGCCTTTTTATTCTTTAGTGTAGAAAAAGAAACCATTCCTGCAACATTAAATGACTTCACTTTCAAATATGTGTGTGTACAATTATATTATATATTGAATATTTTATATATATAATATTCAAAGAATATAAGAATGCTGTTGCATCTCCCTAACATACCTGGAGATACATTTATAAAGACCCTACCTTTGCGAGTGACTTTTCTCAGTCAGGACCTTGAGAATAGCTAGAATCACAGTGGACGAGGACAAGAAGGACCAGAAAGGGCTTAGCTGGTGCTGAAATGCTTGTGCAGGAGCACAAGAGCAACCTTTACTGAGCAATTAGCATTTCCTTAAGTTCCCCAAGGGGTAGAGTTACAGTTCCCCTCTGACTTGGTACGTAGGAAGTATCTCTCAATATAGAACTATACTTTTTGTTGTTTATAAATATTTTTAGCCTTTGAATTATGGACAAGAATTCCTGGAGGGAGTCTGTGTCAGCAAAGAGTGATTAGCTGATTTGAAGTGCCATGATGTGGAGACGCTGGAATACTGCAGGTCCAGAGCTTGCTTAATTTTGGGCTACAATTAGCCCCCTACATAGCCATTCCTTGTCTCCCTTCTGTGCATCCTGTAACTAACAGATAAACTCCTAGGGGTGTATTAGCTAAGAAGACTACTAGCTTCCACCAACCCAGAAACTGAAGAATGTCATCATCAGGTAGCACCTGGGGCTTGTATGCGAGAGTCCCCAGCCTCCTGGACTCTCTTCTGCCCCTCAGAGGTGCTTTCTACATTGTTTTAAAATGTCCTGATTTACAACTTTCTTTGTTCTGTTACTAAAAACCATGCATGAAACTACTTCACAAGCCTAATATTCCAACAAAGAAGACTGGAATGTATTTTCCTGGGTTACAGTCACTCAGAATTTCGGCTCCAGGATAAATCATGTCTTTTATTCTTTAGAGATGAGAGATGTTTCTTTTGATGGCATAAGGTACCAAGTAAAACTATTCTCTTTGAAACTGAAAACACTCTCTGACTAGGATGAGGCCATTTGTTTTTCTGAGGCCAGAAAAAACATTTGAAATTGTTTTTTTTCAGGTGTGTGTAACTTCTGCATAAACCTCACCAAAATATTTTTATACTTATTCAGTTCCACTGAGGTCTCTGAATCTTAACTAACATTCATTAAAACACCTTTACGTTTTATCACATCAATGAATCCCTTCGAGTATCCATAAGGACCAGAATGTCTGTGTTCCTTTTATTTCAACTTCATGGTACATGGCCCAGATGCCTTCTCTCCCAACGCTTCCACTTTGGGGAAATTTGGCTTTTTCTCCTCTGTAGCTTCCCCAGCCTACTGATTGCATAGGTCAGAGAAAGAAAAGTTTTCTTACCAGGCCTGCCATGTGGCCTATCAGGTATTCTGGGTCTCATAGGAGTCGTGTGTAATCTGTGTGGTGCTGAAATAGAAGACAGGCTTTACATACATATACCCAGTAACTAGTACTTGAAAGGCCACCCAATTGACCTTAGTTACCCTAGGGGCCAATAACCAAGGACACTTCATATACAAATAGAAAGAAGATTCTGAAATTGCCAGTTACTTATTACCTAGATCATGCAAAAGGGATATAAAACAAATGAAAATACTTGTGGCTGGAAGGCAAAGGGACACAGAATGAGGTAGCTCATTTGTAATATTAAGAATCAATCATTTAGTACATGCTTGCCAAAAGTATTCATTTTATCAGGTGGTTGCTTAACAAGATAAATACATAATAACCCAGTCATCCATCTACCTACACATCCATCTATCCGGCCAGTCACCTACATGGCCAGCCAGACTTCTCAAAAAGGAACTGCTATCCTGTGGAACATTACTTTTCCAAGGAAAGCAATCTTAAGGGTCAAAGAAAAGAAAGATAAAGAAAGGAAAACTTAGCCAAGAAAATTAATAACATCATGCGGTCTTTATCAGTGTCTTTGCTTATGAACTCTGAAATTAATAAATATTCACTGTCTGTAATTGCAATACAGAGGTGTGAGAGAAAACATACTCAGTGTCCCACCTGTCAAGGAAAAATGAGCAAGGAATCCTAAACTTAACATGCTACCTCCTGCTCCATGGTGCCTGCCCATGAAGGAATGGAAATGAAGGAAGCCTTGCTGAATGAAGATGGAGTGACCATTGCAGGCCAGTTTGGGAGAAGATACAGAACTATTTGTGCCTCCTAAGGACTCAATGCATGTGGTGTTCCTGGCGTCTATCAGCTACTGATAGTACACTGCAGACCACACATGTATGCCTGCCACCAAGTCTCTTGGTAATAATCCTTTAGCTATAGACAGGAAAAAAAAAGTTTTTCTTGTAAACTATACAAATGTTACATCATTTAATGGTTCTGTTCACGTCTTGAGTGGGTATTTATTAACCATAAATCAGCAATGTTTTGCCTGGCAGGCTTTAAAAAAAAATACCACCTGTGAAATAGCTTATACTGTAGTGGTCGCTTAGACACTTCCAGTGTGAAGACTTTGATGAGCAGGATTTTGCCATACAGCAGGCCAACTGCAGAGGCAGACTGAGATCCTCCAGGGGCCTTCCTGGGGCCATCCCAAGGGTACTAACCATTGGCGAACACAAGTGCTGCTATTATAAAGGCTTAATGCCCACAGAGCCAAAAATGCCTCATGATGATTTGCAAATGGTTCCCTTTGATTTTCCTTTGAGAATGGTAAAAGTGTCAGTCATTTTAACCCAGTTCTGCTTTTCGTGTAAATCCCTTTGAGCATTTGATTGCTTTTGCTGAAGAGAGCTAAAGGGATCCTGGTTCTTATTTTCCTTGTCATAGACATCACATGAATCTTCCAGCTTTGCACAGGAAGGAGATCAGAGCAGGGTGCAGCAATGCCCGGCCGTGTGCAGTAATGCCCAGCTGTGTGCCGTCGTTACTTCAAGATGAGGACATGAGGGTTTTTTTTTTTTTTTTTTTTTTTTTTTTTTTTGGTTTTTCGAGACAGGGTTTCTCCGAGTAGCTCTGGCTGTCCCGGAACTCACTCTGTAGACCAGGCTGGCCTTGAACTCAGAAATCCACCTGCCTCTGCCTCCCAAGTGCTGAGATTAAAGGCGTGCGCCACCACTGTCCAGTGACATCAGAGTTTTTGATCTGGTTTTTCTAGGAAGAACTTAAAGAGCTGGAATAAAAATGAACTTTAGGCTGTGAGGTACTCAGACAGCTCAGCACCCGACAGCACATGTCCTTGAGAAAACCGCTCCAACTCTACACCTAAAAAAAGAGGCAGCAGGGCTTTCTGACTATGTAACCATGTAAACAGCGTGCCAGGAATTTTTGCGGGGTGGCCAGTAATACAAAAATTTTAAGATATTTCATACCTATTATCTTTAAAAACAACCTCTAAAAGTATTAAAAATAAAGTATTTAAAACAACATCAGAAATAAATATACAGTGATGATAGGCACTCTGCCTCATTCCAAATGGAGACAAAATCGAGAGCTGAAAAGTCGAATAATCATGACTCCCTAAAAGGTTTTCGGGTAAGGACATTGCTACAATGTACTGAAGTAAAAAGCTCAGTACATAGAGATGACTCCCTGTGTAAAAATGCTTGCTGCCATGCCTGGCAAGCTGTTTGAACCCCAGAATCCCGGTGGTAAAAGGAGAGGACCAGGACTGATTCCATTAAGGCACCCTCTGACCTCATACACATACCATGGTCATAGATACCCTCTTATTAGCCCCATGTACAGACAAAATAAATACATGTAGAAACAAAAGTGGGGAAGGTAGAGAGAAACTAGCTTAAGATGCAGCACTTTGTGTGGGAATTGTCTCAGTAGAAGTGGAAGCAAGGTTGCCACAGAGAAAATACGTAGGGGCATCTAGGAGCGGGTTCTGTTGTGGCCCAAGGAGTACCGCTGCTGAGGGTTTGTGATAACAGTCTCATGTTTCAGTAGTTAGAGCACAACATCGGGAGGAATGATTTCGTCTCCGCCTCTAGTCTCTCCGAGGGTAACTGCTATCTGAGGATTGGCATTAAACAAACCCGCATGTCCCAAATGGAACCTGAAGTACCTCGGAGCTCAGGCACAGCTTATCAAGAGGGTCCTGTTAACACACAGCTTGTCTTCATCAAAATTGCCCCTCTCTACTTCTAATCAGGATTATCGGAAGGCACCAGTTTATGGGTGCCCCTCTTCTCCCCGAAGATAGCTTCCTTCCTAGTTATTATTTGAAATTCTATACAACTGTACCCTGAGTGAGCCTAAACCGAAGTTTTGAGACAAAACCAGGAAAGCACAAACCCTAGAATAGCAGAGCAGAGCCTCAAACTAAGAGCTATCTGGACACAAGAAAAAAAAATGATAGAGCATTGTACAACCCTGCTAGGAACATTTTGTTGAAGAGGTACATCGTTTGAGCATGAAGATGCTGCTGCCATTCAAGACAGTAATGTGATTTTCAAAAAGAGAAGAAAATACCCAAACCAGAGAGGGTTGTAGCCATACAGAGCTGATTGTGTGTCGTCAGTGGATGAATCTGGCAAAGAGGGGTTGAGAAGGGAAAGCAAAGTAGGAAGATGGAGAAGGTCTTCCTTATTTGTCAGATATGAAGGTCAGGCTCATGAAGGTCTAGCAAGGTAAACAAAACAAAACAAAACAAAAAAACAACAACAACAACCTCCCCAAAGCCCTAGGGACTTTAAAAATTAGATATCAGCATCCTGCATCCAACAATACATCTGAAGTAACAACCAAGGGATCTGTGTACTCAAATGTCATTCAGTTTGCCTAAGATTCTTCATCATTAATATGAAATTAATTGAGTAGTTCACTCCAGTGAGGAAATATCATCTGTAAGCAAGGTTTCTTGATTAAAGGAAAATAAGGGAAACTTTCCCTCCAAGAGTGGAGAGACAGCATTACCCTGAGTTGTCTTTGCCAATTCAGTTGTTCGAGGAATCTTAGTTGTGAAGAGCTCTTGGGTAGACCGGTCTGTTTCTTCTAGGAAAAAACACAGTAGGATGGGGTGATGACAGGGACAACGCTCGAGCACTTCCCATACAATTGCTCACGGAGTAGTCTGTATTCAGGAGAACTGACTGTACTTGGAGCTTGACTGATGCCTGTTGACATTCTTCTTAAATGGGAGCTCACACGACGTAAAAGTTGAGTGGAGTGAGCTTGTTACTTTAAGGGCAATCCATGAATGATTAAGTCCCTTGTGGAACAAAAATAACACAATTTACCCATGGTGGTTTGTAGTTCCTCTTGACTAGGTCTTGGTGAAATCACAGGTAGGTGAGGAATGCCCCGTGTCTCTAAAGGTGCTGCAAAAGAAAAGTAGTAAGTTGGTAAGTATTCAAGTCAAGGTCAGTAATAAACCAGAATGGAACAGAAGGAGACACCTTCACTTGAATGTAAAAGAGACAACATCTCCTGAATGGTGAAGAAAGTTAGTGTGCACAGGACTCTCAGGAGAAAGACAATGAATGGAATGCTGGTATAATGGTTCTTAACTGTTTTCTACCAGGAGGCACCATAAATGACATTCTGGTTTCCCTCTGTAGAGGAGACCTGGCCATGATGGAATGTGGTTAGGATACCTTCCTGGTTTTCTGGTTGTAGCTCTGTCTCTCTTCCTATCGCCTCAAAGCCAAAAGGATCACAAAACTGTTGGGATAAGTCTGCTCTAAAAAGCACATCACTGGCAGCTTTCACATTTTGACCAATATTAACTTCTTGCATCGTCTGTCAAACTTGACATATACTAATGTGTTGCAGCATCACAGCTGAGAACCATTAAACCAGTAGGAGTTATTAACTAGATGGGGAACAGGGAAAGTGGAATCATGGAGATAAGTGAGGTAGACATGGGCAAGCTTGGTAATGAGCCTTCCCGGGCTTGTCTCCAAAGCAAAACCTTTCAGTATGGAAACCATGTTTCTCTTTATTGGAAACGGTGGCTACAGGGAAAATGCCATCATAAAATGAACTGAGAAGAGGTGACTTTTCAATTAGCGATCATTTGAGAAAGACCTGCAATCAGGATGGTATCAGAGAAAGTAATAAGCTGGTTGGTTAATATGAGAAAAGCATTACCTATTGTTGTCTTCGGTGGCTCAACTCTAAAGGTGACAGGAGGCAGAACTATGCCAAAAGTAAACCAAAGAAACACTTGTGAGAACTGCTACAAAGTTAAATCATAGTTTTTCTAGCTAGATACAGTTACTTAAACACTTGAATATTCATTAAGAATCATAATAAATATGAAAAAACACTGCTAGATTCTAGTTGAGGAACTTAGCTAAATCTTTATTTCATTCACCAATCATCCATCATTTGAAGAAAACATGAATCAATGGGCTACCATTTAGTTTTTGCTAAAACAAAACAAAAAAACAAAACTGCAAAAGAGTGTAAAACAGTTATCTACACTAATAATTAAGCTGTGTAATTTCAGTATGATCTCCTCTTCAGTAAAAACATTTTCAAAGCAAATAAAGCCTATTATGTTAGTCTTCCTATATTTAACCAGGAAAAGAAATTGAAACAGGATTATATGATTGAACTTCCTAAAAGGAAACATATTTTATAACCACACTTTTCTGTATCATGTCCCTTTTACTTATACGTTTACATCAGGATTTTTAAAATATAAATATACATTCTAGCTAAGAAAATAAAATGTTGTTTTTGTTTGTTTGTTTACCAGTTTCGCTGTGAGAGACCTCAGGCTCTGGTTTATGGGAAAGTCGTTCATCTTTTGGAACTGAAAGAAAAAGATTGTAAAACACTGTCTACTATGACAGTGAACATAATCTTTAGATGTAAATCTCTAAAGCACAAAGGATGCAAAGGTGACAGAGCAAAGCTTAGAAAGAATGATCATTCTTTCAAAATGGAAACTATGCCTTCCTGGAGGAAGTTACAGTGAACAAATGTAAGGTTGGTCACAGTTCATGTTGAAGTTGCACTTAAAAAAAACAAAACAAAACAAAACAGAGGGGGGTGAGGAAGGAGAGAAGAAAAACAGAAAGAAAAGGAAATGGGTAATCTAGACACAAGGAATTAGGTTTCCCTTAAGATTGTTGTTTTCAAAATTTTCAAAAAGAAAAGTTTTGAGAGCTCAAGTGATAGCTGCCATTTGATACCCACTAAAATTCAGATAGCAATAGAAAAATACATTAAATCAGATACACGGATAAATGGTTCTTAGACAAAGACAAGAGACAAAAATCTCAAGTACCTACAAGGAAGAACAAAACTTCATTGCAAATGGCCCTGAAAAATTCCTTCTTTGTAAACAGAATGAAATAGATTGGCCACTGACTGTCTTTTTACTGGGGGGAAATATCAGAGTGGTATCCTGTTGCTCATATCAGATCGCCAAGCCAAAACCTTAACCAAGGTCAGAGCGCCCCTATAGTGAGGCCTTGCCTAGGCCTACTTTCTTAAGGCAAAGCTTTCCTCTCATACTGAGGATTTTCAAGACACCAGCATCTCTTTGGTAGGGAGTGTTATTTCCTTGCATCCTACTGGAAGCTTTAAAAATTAAGATTTAGGCAGGAACTCTGCCTCACAATGATGACGAAGAAACTGTCACACCTCGAGGCAGCTGAGCACAATTTAACTTAGGTTGTCAAGGATGGACTTTCTCTGTTTTGATTGGGGAAAGAGGGATGGTTTAATTCACATGCCACATTGGTTCTTACTCTAGAATAATACTGGTTCAATTACAGCAGTTAATTACAGTTCTGGAATTTGGAGCACAACTAGTAAAATAAAGACTCTACTCAAACTAGGCAGGGTGGCACATGCCTTCAATGCCAGCACCTGGGAGGCAGAGGCAAGAAGATCTCTACGAGTTCCAGGCCAGCCTGATCAGAATGCTCATAACTTTAAAGAAAAGAAAGCAGAGGAATTTGAAAGTTTCATGTTTTTATTTATTTATATAATATAGGAAAGGATCAGTAATTCATAAAGTTGACAAAAATCCACCACAATACCAAACTCTTGCCCTTTCCGCTTGGTGTTTGGGGAATTCATTTCCAACTTTGAATCAAACTAAATGCTTACTTGGAGGCTGAAGGGAAAGGTGCTTTGATTTAGCTCTGCAAAGGCCACAGAGATGCTAAGAAGAATGCTGTTTATAGATGCCTATTGATTACAGTTCAGGCTAGACAGGGAATAGCTGGGATTAAGGAAGGAAAGATGTACTACACACAAATCCCGCCACACTCTAAACACATCAGTGACTGCTGCTTCAGCTCCTTGCAGAGTTTGCAAGAAGTTAATGTGGATTCCAGCTGCTAATGTTGGCACCTCCCTTTTTTAGCATGAAGTGGTGATTTAATAAACTGCAGAGCAAACTTTCTAGGGCAGGTGAAATCAGTGGACCAGAAAGTAGCGGAACGATTCCCAGCGAAGGCCTATGAATCATGTTTCCTACTTGATCCTCTGCTGCTCTGAGCAAGTCAGAATTTCTCCCTTTGTGGCTCTCATCTGCATATTAAATCAAATACGATTAGAATCCCTAAAACATGTTCACCATGCTGAGGGCATCTCACCAACATAAGTGATGATGATAATTTGTTTGAGAAGGCAGTTTTAATTTCTTTGTATTTACCATTAGTATATCATTATATACTTACATTAACCAATTAATCATTAATATCAACTGTCCAATCGATTATATCAACCACCTTTTTAGGTAAATTGGGTCACTCTAAAGAAAAGTTAACTATCAAAAGGCACTTCTGAGTAGGAAGTGTCATGTGGGGACAGTTGTAAAATGTGCATGCATGAATGTGTCACTGGAGTTCAGTGGTAAGATCAAAACACTATTGGAGAAAGCTGGTATAATATGGCCTGTAAGAGGGTTTACCCCACCCATGGGCTGCAACCATATTGCTTCCCTTAGAAACATGAAATATCTAGACTGTGTGAGCTTTTCCTTACTACAAGCATGAGAGGGACCAAATGTCCCACCCCTTTGGAGAATACTACCTACGCTTTCCTTGTTGCTACTGGTACACCCCTCCCATCTCCTCTAAGGCATGTAAGCTTCCATTTTTAGTCCTATCCTACTTAGTTAGCTTCCATTATTTAGTCCTATCCTACTTAGTTTGTTTTTGACATAGGGTTCCATGTAGCCCAGGCTGGTCCCAAACTCGCCATGTAGCTGAGGCTGACTTAGAATTTCTGATCCTTCTGACTACAGCTCCCAAGCACTGAGATTGTATCACAGCCAGACAAAAGTATGTAACTTTTTTTTAGTAGTGGGGGCTGAACCTAGGGCTATGGGCACGTCAGCCAAATGCTCTACTACTGAGATACACTCAGCCATTTTATCCTGTAGTTTTCTCATGAGTTCATACTTCTCTTCCAGTGAGTTCCTTCCCCTATAAAATTATTCAAGTCCAACAACCCTAACAAAACCCAACCATAAGACGAACAACAATCTTTGGTTCTAGGAAAAACATTCTGTCCTTGGTATAATTCTTTCCACATTTTTAGTGTAATAACAGTTTTAGTACATGTGAAACTAGAATTCTTGAGGTACCTATAAAAATAAAAACCACCAGACTGTAAAATAGAGGTACAATTGAAATAATCTCATATGCCCCAGCCCTTACATTTCAGTGCATGTGTGTGGGACAGCATGGTACAATTCAAGTTAAACACAGCATAAGATATTTACCAGATGTAGTGTCTGCCACTTTAGGGCTTGGTGGCACTTTTGGCTTTGAAGTAGTATGCAGGGATCCCTTAGGAACTGAAAGAGAAAAACTCAGGTCATGTGAGTCATTGGGATTCCTTGATTCTTAGTCAGCTAACACAACAGGCCTGGCAGGGAATAAGCTTGAACTGTATGAAAAACAAGGCAACAGAGACAGACAGAAAGGGAATACAAGTGCTACAAACAGACCAGGCATGAAAATTCCTTGTTTTTGGAAAATGAAGTCTGAGAAACAATGTTTGAGAAGTCATCAGGATAAAGAGGTTTTTGGTGGTGTTTTAATCCTCATGTCAAAGGAGACAGGAATTAATATAAAGCTTCATTCTCCTTCTCGATATGTTTGCCTGACTTGCGAAGATGGCAGGGATCACATTAAGTTCCAGGGCTGAGAGTTTCAGCAGACTCCAAGGGCCAGACACAATGACTGTGCCCAGATCCAGGCTTCTGACACTCCAGTTCTTTGGGTTAGATTTTACTTTGCTCCTTATGGTTAGTTGGAAGTAACAAGCCCTGTCTTACAAGGTGAGTTTAAGTTCCATATGTGGACAGTGAATGATGTGATAACTGTAGTTCCCTAACGTTTTCTCAACTTCCCAGGATCTTTATAAATCTGGCACTAAGGAAGCTTACTATATAGCCTATCTTACACTTTCTTTTACTTCTCCAAAATTAGTCATACTCATAATTTTGATTGTTGTAATAATCAAATTGTTTGATGGTTGTAAGATCTCTAAGTATAAAATCATTTTAGGGTCATTATGGTCCAAGAGCAAAGAACTTTGCTTTAAATGACTTATAAAATAGTGAGTATTTGTTCCAATTTTTTAGTTCTTTTTATCTTAAAGAACTAAACACATATATAAATTTTATAATGTAAGTTGCAGAGACTAACTATGGAGCAGAGACTGAAGGAAGGACAATCCAGCCTGATATAGCTGTCTCCTGAGAGGCTCTGACAGTACCTGACTAATACAGAAGTAGAGGCTCACAGCCATCCATCGGACTGAGTACAGGGTCCCTAATAAAGGAGCTAGAGAAAGGACCCAAGGAGCTGAAGGGTTTGCAGCCCCTTAGCAGGAACAACAATATGAACTAACTAGTACCCTCAGAGCTCCCAGGGACTAAATCACCAACCAAAGAGTACGCATGGCTCCAGCAGCATATGTAGAGTAGAGGATGGCCAAGTCAGTCATCAATGGGAGGAGAGGCCCTTGGCCCTGTGAAGGTTCTATGCCCCAGTGTAGGGGAATGCCAAGGCCAGTAAGCAGGAGAGGGTGGTGTGGCGAGCAGGGGGAGGGGAGAAGAGGGAGGGAACAGGGGTTTGTTCTTGTTGTTGTTGTTTTGTTTTTTTGTTTTTGAGGGGAAACTGGGAAAGGAGATATCATATGACATGTAAATAAAGAAAATATCTAATAAATTTTTTTATAATGTAATTCATAGGTATGCTCTGGAATATCTAGAAAGATAACCTACCTATTACAAAATTTTATACTGAAAAAGGGTGTGGGTTAACACTGTGTTGTGTATTGAGAGAAACAGTAGTGTTAGTTGACATGTGGCTAACTGTACATACTGATTATTCACTCATGCAGGTGTTCTCTTAAAGTTTATGCTATTCAAAGATAACAGAGGATAAATTAGGATATGAATACTTATTTTTCAAACATTTTATGGGATGACAACATAGATCAGTGAGTAAAGGACCCTACCACCAAACCTTGCAACCTGAGTGATATTCAGAACTAACATGGTTCAGATAAACAAGCACCTAACATTTTCCTTTGACTTTCACACAAATACATGTATGTGTGGCACACACATACATGGACACACACACACACACACACATACACACACAGTAAATAAAATATGAAACAATAATATTTTAAAATACATATGTGTACATACATTCTTGAAAGTCTATGAAATCTAATATATTATTTGGATTTTTTTTTTTAAGAAACATTCTTTCATGTTGAAAGAGGGAGATCTAGGTTCCATTACCAAAAAAAAACATCATTATAACACATTTGGACTTCCATTACTAGTTTTCCCTTATTAATACCATTGACAAGGTCAGAAAGATTTGGGTTGCAGCTCCTGTTGACTGCAGAGGCCAATGGACTGGAGGTTGGCTCAGTTGGAACAAAACCAAAAGCCTCTGTCCTTGTAGTTTGCCAGTCCTCTAGCCTTCCAGAGTTAGCATGGAGTGAACTGGGTTAGTTTTCTTATGTATCTTGTGTTGGTTAAAAAGCTACTTTAAAATTAAGCACATTTAAAATGTATGCTTTAATCATAGGAAATCATAGAAGGACCCTAATTTACTGCATTGAAGTTTATTAAGTACAAAGTGTTCTTCAAAAAGATAAAATCATTAATAAATTTTCCTAGTAGTTTATATCTCCTTCACTTAACTTTGTATCCAGGAATTTATAGTCTAGAAGTGTGAACTCCCTGTATGTCCTACTTTATATTTATCATTTTATTGTCTTTAAAATTTCCATTTATCCTTATCTATTACTCCTGTCCTATGCTATGTATTCAATCAAATCTTGATAGCTGTTTGCCATGTAATTTTAACAACTATTCAATTTTATAGTTAGAGTATTAATTTTTTTAAAGGTTTATTTATTTATTTATTTATTATCCAGCATTCTGTCTGCATGTATCCTGCAGGACAGAAGAGGGCACCAGATCTCATTATAGATGGTTGTGAGCCACCATGTGGTTGCTGGGAATTGAACTCAGGACCTCTGGAAGAGTGGACAGTACTCTTAACCTCTGAGCCATCTTTCCAGCCCCTATAGTATTAATTTTATATCAACAAGTTTACATACCTGATTTATTTAGTAATAGTCACTTAAAATATTTGACACATTTTAGCCCTGTTTTATCCACTAATTATTATTTTTAATTAATCTTTAATCATTTTACCAGAACTCCACATTCTCAATAGTCTAAGAATTGATTGTGATTTTAAATTTCTAATTCTTTGGATAATGTTGCATTAGGATCTTTGTATATTTATACCTCAAAAATATTATTGTCATAATAGAATTTTGTAGTTAATATGAACAGATTTAATAATATTTAAAGCAGGAAAGGTTTTTGATTATTAGTGAGATGGAGACTATAGAATAGTCTTTTAATCAATTATCTTAAAAGGAATAATAAATAAAGAATCAAATATAACAGGTGATACCTGAAACAATAATAGAGATCCTGAAATTATTTGTTATTCCTGGTAGTATTCAAGAATTATCACCTGAATCAAGACTAATATGATGTTGATAAATATTTTCTTTTCCTACCTCTGCACCATTTGTGACAGTAGCTTTTCTTCCCTGGCTTAGTGGGCAACTGGCCTCAGATAAGTTTTGGAAGCAAGACTCAAATTGGTACTCATTAAATTGTGTGATTGACAAGGAGAAGGGAGTACATTCTGGGATAGCAGGAAGGTCAGGAGGATAGCTTAAAATTATAGAGGAAGGGAGTAAGTGGCTCTTCTAAGAAAACTTCTTGTTGGCCATTTCTCTCTGAAACAATAAGATGTTAGGAAAGCTTTGCAGATGAACTCTCCTCATGATGTGCTTCCTGATTAAGTTCAGTATGTAAACATAAATACTTTGAGTTACCAAGGAAAGGGAACCTTATTTGACGATGGCTAAAAACTCAACTTGCTGGAACTAAGTAACTAATTCCCTAACTTCAGGTTTGTACAACCTGAAATAAATTTCGTAGTTTCTCAGAAAACTAGGAATAGTTCTACCTCAAGACCCAGATACACCACTCTTGGGCATATAACAAAAGGATACTCCACCATACCACAGGATGACTATACTCAACTGTTCATAGCAGCTTTATTTGTAATAGCTACAAATTGGAAACAACCTAGATGTCCCTCAATTGAAGAATAGATAAAGAAAATGTGGTTCATTTATACAATGGAATACGACTCAGCTATTAAAAGCCAGAACATCATGAATTTTGCAGGAAAATAGATAGAACTAGAAAATATCATCCTGAGCGAGATAACCCATACCCAAAAGGACATGCATGGTGTATACTTACTGATAAGTGGATATTAGCCATATAGAATACTCATAATATGCGCCACAGACCCAAAGAAACTAAGTAATAAAGAGGAGTAAAGGGAGGATGCTTGAATCTCACTCAGGAGGGAAAATTAAATAGACATTGGAGGTGGCTGGGGAGAGGGAACTGGGTGGAAGAAGTGGTAGGGAGGAGAACTGGGGTTGGAGAGAGAGGGAGAGGGATAGGAGAGAGAATAGAAATTAGGACTTGTATCTCTGGAATGAGCCAGAGACCTGGGATGGTGAAGGCCCCTGGAAGTCTATGGAGATGACCCTAGATGAGGCTCGTACCAGCAGGGGATATGGAGACTGAAGTTGCAACCTCATATAGCCAGGTAGGACTTCCAGAGGAGGGAGAGGGACACCAACCCACCCGCAAAACATTTGACCCAAAATTTGTCCTGCCTACAAGATGTTCAGGGATAAAGATAAAGCAGCGATTGAGGGAATGGTCAACAAATGGCTGGACAATTTGAGACCAATTTGAGATTCCATAGGAGAGAAGCAACTCCTGACACTATTAACGATATTCTACTATGTTTGTAAACAGGAGCCAAGCATAACTGTCTTCTGAGAGGCTTCATCTAGCAACTAATGGAAAGAGATGCTTCTATTAGTTGTTAACTAACACACAGCCAAGCACAAGATAGAGCTCAGGGAGTCTTGTGGAAGAGTCAGGGAAAGGATTGAGGGAGCTGCAGGAGTCACAGACACCATAAGAAGATCTACAGAGTAAATTAACCTGGGCCCATAGGAGCTCACAGAAACTGAACCACCAACCAAAGAGTATGCATGGGCTAGACTAGGCCTCTTACACTTATGTAGCAGATGTGCAGCTTGGTCTTCATGTGGGTCCCTCAACAAATGGAATGGGGGTTGGGGGCTGTCTTTGACCCTGTTGCCTGTCTTTGGATTCCCTTTCCCCTAGCTGGCTGCCTTGTCTGGCCTTAGTGGGAGAAGATACCCTTAGTTCTGCTGGGACTTGATGTCCCAGGGTAAGTTGGTACCATGGAGGGCCTTCAAGTCTCTGAGGAGAATGGGGAGGGGGAAGGAGTGTTAGTATGAGGGTGATACAGGGAGGAGAGGAGGGAGGGGTGCTGCGATCCAGGTGTAAAGTGAATAAATAAATGAAAAAAATTTAACTGACACATAACGTGTTCTCCTACATAATAAAGTGTTCAAATATGAAAACAAACAAAGATGTTAAAGTATAAGCTTTGTAGTTACCTGGCTCTTTTGCTGGCCTTCTTGAGTGTGGTGTTTTGAGCTTGGGAGGTGTGCTGGTTGTCTGCCTGGGAGCTAAAGGAAAGACATAGGTTCACAGCTTTGCAGCCCCTGACCCTTCGAGAACTATAGTGTTTTCTAGAAGCTCAAAGGTATTGGCTGAGTGACTAAAGATAAATAAAGTCAATAACTGCTGTCAATATTTCCAGAGCTACAAGGAAGAGGGATATTAAAGGTACAGGATAAAAGAGGTAGATTAAACACACCTCAAATATTCAGCTTGCAAAGGAGAACTGCTGGTGTTTTAGAAATAGCTACTTCAAATATTTTTTGAATAGGTTAAAAACAAAGTTACCTCATTACTAACCCACATGTGATCATGGATATGTACATGTATTCTTTAAATACAAACCCATCTCTTCTAAATAAGGAAATCACTATTACAAAAATTCGAATAGAATAACTTAAATAGCAAGTCCAATAGAAAAATTAAAGTACAATTTTATTGGCTATGTTGAGGAAGAAAATTGAGCACTGCACTTTTCTGCGAAGCATTATTCTTCACTGGAGAGACTCTAAGGAAGACTATGGAGCAATTAGTATAAAAATAATTTGTTTTCTTCAATGAGAAAATTAAAAGTATATCCCATCAAAGGAAAGGAATTGTCAGGTCCAGGGCTGTAGCCTTTGAGAACAGTGCCTTCAGTAGAACTAAAATAATGAAGGTCAGAGCACATAACATGTTATCCCCAGTGTCACACACAACTTTAGACACCTTAAGAAAAATACTGCTGAAAATAAGAATTATTTGATATTGGAAGCTTGATAAGAAGAAACAAAATGATGTTAATGCTATGTAGTTTCAGAACCTTTAAGAAACATTCACTAAAAATGAGTTGTTAGGCACTGGAAGTGTGTATGAGTCCTCAGAGCAAGCTTTAGGGTGGCTTCTTCCTGATAATAAATGGAAATATACAAGGTATACAGTGATTTCAGGGCTCTTCTCTGGCCTGTAAAAGACACATACCAAGATACACACAAGGTTATTCTGGCTGAACAACACAGTGGTTTAGAGCACCATTTGCTAGTCAGGGTCAACAAGTACATTTGCCATCCAAACTGAAATGATATTTAAGAAGCATTCTAATCCTAAAATGAGTTATTTGAGCTTATTGCTGATGTCATGGTTCAGCCACTTTTCTTGCTGAGGTCCAATTAATGTGCTATTTGCTTTCTCAAGGCAAAAAAAAAAAAAGACCATGTGAGGACAAGGTTATGTTCAAAAGCAATTCCAGGAAATGTTATCCATGACAGTCAGGCAGATGTGGGGTATATGCCTGGGATCCAAGGACTAAGGAGGTTGAAACAAGAGGAACATGAATTCTGGGTCAGCCTGGTCTACACTGCAAGCTCTCGTTCTCAAACAAAAACAAAAAGAAATAAAAACAAATAAATCACAGGTAGTATATACAATTAGGCACTCAGTATGTTAATAGGCTATTGAAAGAATTTTTGGCAATGATAATTTTAACTGATATGAGATACATTCCATTCATGTGGTCAATGTAGAATTTGGGTAAAAAGTTAAACTAGCATTTACTAGGCAATATTACTTAATAAGTGTTTTAGAATACAGTTATCAAAATTAATAACTTATCTCCCCTGGAAATAGAACCATATAAAATAGGGTTTTTTTATGGTTTTGTTTTTTTGTTTTGTTTTGTTTTTTTGTTGTTGTTTTCTGAAAAGGTGTATGAGACAGGATCACATCATGCAGCTGAGGCTGGCCTTGAACTCAAAGCAATTTTTCTGTTTCAGACTCACAGAATGCTGGAGTTACACACATGAACACCCACCTGGCTTAAAATAGTTTATTGACAACCAGAACAGAAGCTTAGACCTGTTTATGGCTAACTCCTATCCTGTGGAACACCGTGAGTACTGCAGAAATTGTATTATAATCCACAAAGGTGTTTTGCTTTCCTTAGGATCAAACCCCACTATCAAGGAAAACTTTACAGCTAATATACGTTAATTGCTACTTCTCCACTACCAGGGGACAGTGTACAGGGAAATGCCATACTACTGAAGGCAGGAGGGGGTAGCAGAGAGGCCTCTATATAAGGGCATGAGGATTGGTCAATATCCCATAATGTGGATTACACAGCAAAAAAATGTTTCTGTCAGTATTGTATAATTTCATACATAAGTCAGCTACCTCAAAATACTTTACAGTTATAAAGCTAGTGAAGAAGACAAAGTAATCCAAATAAATTTACATATATACTTCAAAATAGAATAGAATATATATGATCTTCTTCCTAAAGATTCCTATTTTCTAAACTCAAAAACTAGAAGAGTAGTGGAGATGTAGTTTTTTAGTAATATGCTAAAGGTTTACACATTGCCATTCAAGAAAGACTACTGATGATAGACAGATACCAGGTTTAGTCTGAGGCTCATCTGGTCTGGGTAGGATTATAGTTTGGGAAGAAAGAGGTGATGTTTCTATGGTAGCTGAAGGAAATTATGTGGGGTTACTATAATGCTAGGCACACTCAGATTACAGACAATAGTCAGGATGGCAATGAACAGATGTCAAAAGTAAGAGAATGGTTAAATTACAGGAAATTTGAAATACTAAGAATAAATATGTTTCTTCATAACTCATTCTATTTAAAAAGCGCAGACTTCAGATGGCAAAGTGCTTTTGAGATAAACAATGTCATTACTTCAAGACTCTTCACCTCCTCCACAATGCTTGAATGAGAACCACGAAGGGAAAAAATAACTTTAAAATTATAGCACAGGCCAGTTAAGAGGTATTGACTTTCACTTGGATGACAGAGAACAAAGAACCAAACACGTCAAACCATCATGATGAAAAGACTGTTACTGGGAAGTATATCTCTAGGTCAGAAAGTAGTTCCAATGGCAGTGAGTGCATCATTTGGAAAAATGCTATATTTTATATTCAGCAGTTTGACTGATATAAGAACAGTCAGAGACCAAGATCAGTGATACTAACTGATAAGACATTTTTGGAAAATGACTATGAACACATAAGGAGGAAAATTCACAACAGTGGAAGGATGTGCCACATGAGTTCACAATGAGGGCCATCCTGAGATTCTCAGGGGTGACACATTGAAGACAGAGAACACACAGTTCATGCTGTTGAGGATGCCATTACCTAGTGTGGTCCCTGGAAGCTCAGACACATATGTAAGAGAATCCACAACTGTATCAAAACAAAGGAGAATGAGTTTAAACACTGTAAGATATTCAGTTCCACAAGTGTTTCCTGTGTATCTGCAACCTCATTCTCAAGAATTTATGACATAATTTTACAGACAAAACAATGTATTTCAGATGGGACAAAAAGGAAGAAGTCATATTTAAGAGCACTAAACTGCTGATACTCACGCTTTATCAACAACTGACTTTCAAGTGTATTATGCCTTGATCTTCAGATACGAACAGATATAAATAGGACTTTTTTTTTTCAGAGATCATCAACTATCACATTAATTTTAAGAATCGAAGAGCATTAGAGGTGCTGGTATATGTAATTCATTGCTAAGACACATGCAGAATAAGTGTGACTCTCTAGGTTGATTCCTAGTAAGGGTGTGTAAGTGGATCTATAGATGGATTAGAAGTGCATCTATAGCTCTTCCAGTCTTTTCAATCAAGTACCATGGCTTGAATAGCAGAATGAGTTAATCATAGCATAAAACCTTTTACCACCTTCCGTCCTTGGCTCCTCTGGCCTGAGAGGTTCTTTGGTGGTGGTATCTACATACTCTGTTTCAGCTGGCACTGGGGAAGAAACACGAAATGGCAGGTTAGTGGTGGGTAGGGCAAAGTAGGTTATCATGGAGCCCTGAATTTAAGTGAAAACATAGGTTAGTTTTCCAGATTATGAAAACTATTGCAACTGAGTGAAAGTGAAGCTAGGTTTGACGTTTGCTGTGTGGGAAACAGAAAGGCAGATACACACGCACACATAAATGGCAATCAGGGCCCAGTATAGCAATTATTACCTAGAGTAGAGTAGGTAATTTACTTCCTTATGTTTGTTCGCATGAATATTTCAGTAAGGAAAAAAGTTATGAGTCCTTTGGAAACATGATAAGAAAGCCTGAAGGTGACCTGAAGATGACAAATTTCATATACACATGTGTACAGATATATGTGTGTATATATACAAAGAATAATCAAAAAATTTTAAACTATGAGTTTCATTAACAGAGGAAACTAGAGAAACTATGACACTTGTACTGGAATATAGCAGATTGTAGCTAGCATGGTGGCTCCCAAGAGCCATTGGCTAGGCATAGAGACAACACAAGGAACAGGCTGCTATGAAATGTCACGAAATGGCCCAAGCATGGCAACATTCAAATGACGCATTTTGCAATGAGATGGAAAAGCACATATTCTTGACTTTCCACGGGGAACATTTTACCTATTGTCTTCTGTGGTGACTCAGTGCTAAATGCAACCAATTCCAGGTCATCAGAAACTAGCAAAGGAAACAAGGGTACAACTGGTCAAGGATCTGTTGTAAATATCAGGTAGATTAAACAGACTATTCAGAGGAGTGTTAGATACCTGGTAAATGATTCAGTTGCCTGGTTCTGATAAAATGCATCTCTATGGATGAGCACTTAAGGAGGTCCTCATAACTTAAGTCAAATCCGAAACATAGTTGTTTTGGCTACCATCAATAAACACACCTTTAATCTTCATCAGGAATGCCAAACTGTCATCTCATCTAACTAAAAGATGCTATAAAGAAATTATAATCCTATGCTGAAATATGGAATTCAAGTTTTCAAATCTAAGCTCCAGAGAGCAGCAGCAATATTCCTAATGCTGACATTGAATTCTGTTTGTAATTTGAAAGGCAATATGTTTTAAAAGGTTCTCTATAGTTAAAGGACATAAACGAAAAGGGATTAGCACTCTTTTAGGTGGCTCAGTGATCATTTAGCATACTGCTTAATAGAACCACACCTTTATAACTGTGGATGGAATTAAGGAATAGAATCACCTCAGAGATTTTCTGACTACTTAATATGTGATGTTATCATTCTCCAAAAAAAATACAGAGCTAACTCAATAAAATAAAGGTAGGTATTTTGTACACAATAGAATAGTAGAAGATAAAGTATTACTAATTTAATATCACCATACAACCATGGAAGAATTTTTTATATTTCAACAGATAACATGAAGGGGAATATAGTGTGTTTCTGAAGCTCTTGGTAGAGCCAAACAGATAAATCAATCAATTTACCAGATTGACTTTGTGTAATTTCTAGGCTTGGTGAGGTCACTGGATTCAAAACAAGAGTTTGAAGTTCAGTAGGAGCTGGAACAAAAAGACTTAAGTTAGCCTGTGAACATTTAAAAACAAATTTAGGTGATGGTAAAAATGACTAACATTTTGTGCAGTGTAAAATATGAAAATGGTATGATACCCAAAGTCAATTGGAGCATGGACCAAAGTGATGCAGGGCCTATTGACACACTAACCTTGTTGCCTTGCTCCTCCAAGTGCATGTGTAAGCCGCTGTGATTAAGACTGAGTGGTCAGCAAAGTCTGAAGCTTTTACTATCTAACCCTCTATAGATTAAAATAGCTACTTCCTGCTTTGAATCATCCTCCTTGCAAATACACTATTTATTTGTTATTGACCATCGCTAAGGATTCCCTTAGGAACCCAAGCTACAATGTTCATCTGTTAATTGAAGTAATAAATACTAACACTCATGGATACCCAGCAAGGTCACTACTTAGTAAAGAGCAAGAGGCATCAGTAACTCCTGGAGGAACTTATCAGTGATCTAGGAGCTGGGAGCTTTTGGTGTACAACTTACTTTGTTGATCATAGGGTATCTCATGACTTAAAATAGAGTAATAAGCATAGTACACTGATTTGATGGAAAACAAGTTGCTAAGAGGGGGTTTAGATCTCTAAATTACTATAGCCCTATTGATCTAAGCACTAAAGAAAGGAGCGACAATATAACTCTCTGACATTTTAAAGAGAATTTCAGGGCATACAGATATTTTTCAGTGGCTCCAAGGAGGGATGATTAAATAGCAGGTAGGAGATACTTAAGGTTTCATGACTGACTCCAAAGTATGAAATGGTGTCCTAACCACCGTCTTCCGAGGCATGAGCAATACTGACATGACAGCAGATGGCTTTAAACAGCAAGGGAAAGAGCACTCGCTGAATGTCAGAAAAATTGTTACCCAGTGTTGTTTCTAGAGGCCCAGTACTGTGAATGTTGAGTTCAAAATTATTAAAACTAATTAAAAGCAGTGGATGAACATGAGAGTTGAACACTCACAAAATGCCTTACATTTTCTTTCACAACATGAGTTTCAAATGACAAACATGTTTTTAAATTCTAAAACCAAAGGGAAGCAAACAGTTGCTTTCTGAAATGCCAGTCACAGTAGCCAAGCTGATTATGGAAAACAGTCACAATCGTTTTGAACTTGGCTATATATTTCTTAATTCTGTCCACATAAGAGATTGCTGGGTACCTGGCTTTCTGGCTATAACTAATATGGAAGATGGCTTTGGAAATTTCCTAAGGTAGTATGTATAGAAGTATACATGGAAGTAGTTAGTATATTGTATTTCTTGGAAGTTGAAAACAATTAATTATCTGCTTATATAACCAAGGCTAAGCAACAGAGCTTATGTTTGATGCTAATACAGCAGTTCATAAACATGAATGACTAATACGAACCTTGCCATTAACTTATCTTTAAAGAGAAGAACTTGATCCAAACTAATTTTCCTGGGGAATTAGGGACAAATTTCCCCCAAGCCCTGCTCTTATGGGAAGCTCTTAGGAGGAACAGCTGTTAACTGGACTCTCCTAAGTTTACTTAAACAGGAGCTTCCCACTGCAGGTATTACTTTATGACCCATCTGGGACAGACTGCTAGTAGCCCTTAAAGCAGGCATTCCACATTTACCCGACTTGGATTCAGACACATCTGGACTTGCTGTGGTTTTAGGTCTGGGACGTGGACGGCGTGTCCGCTGTACACTAGGAGCTGAAGGAAGAAACTTTCTATTAATTTCATGCTTTTGGTTTTGGAAAAAAAAGAGACTAGGGTGAAAGTATCTTTCCTTGAAATCTGTGGTATGTATGCTTTTGAATTAAAATACTTTCTACTATTTTGTTAGTTTTTTATTTAAATCACCAAAGACTCTTAAGAAAGAAACCTAAAACATAAAATTAAGTCAATGAATGATGAGAGACATAAGTCTCCAATGTCAAACAATGCTTATGCTAAAATCCATGTGGCTGGATCTTAGGTTGACACTGAAAGTTTTCAGCTTTCCTAAGGATCCATTGTGCCATGATATTTTTCTAACTTACTCTGTCTTGGTAAGATATAGACACTACTAGCTGAGTTTGTAACTCAGCTTTAGATGGAAGCAATGTTTAGACAAAAAAATACATGATACATTTAATAAAGATAACAAGCACAGTAATATTCTAGGTCTACGGATAGCTTTTAAAAGAGGTAACTGTAAGAACCTTTAATATTCTCAAGAAGCAGTAGTATATGAGGATGACCAGCAGCAGATGGCAACACAATCTAATAAAGCAGATGACAATGAAGTCAGGATGAAGATGCAGTGAGTGCACATGAAAACAAGAGCACAGTGCCATTACCTAATGTTGTTGTCTTGGGAGCCTTGGTCCTAAGAGTGACGGGTGCAAGTGCCGTAGCAAGAACTGGACAGAAAGGAGGCAAGTCAACCAAAGATAAATTTTTCATGTTTAGGCTAACTTTGAGAATATCTTTAGCTTCAAAACTAACAGGACAGAGACACTAATTTCTTCCACATTTGGCTAGACCATAGATGGGTGCTCACTACATCATGACATAGACTTATAAGAAGGCATGGTACAGAACTAACTAGGTCACAGTATGTAAGATGCTCTTCTAGACATTTGACTGACTGCTCCACTACTGTTGAATTCTGCTGGCCATGTTTTTATGTTTTCATCATAGATGACTCTCTGAAGAAAAGCTAAAGAAGGACACTTTTCTTCTAATAATGAAAGCTTTATTAGTATCCTTGAGTTTCTATAGAAACTCATGAGATAGCTTCATACAGGTTTTATTTGTCTGCTGTTAAAAAATTATACAAATTAAAAGTTTATTTGTTGAAAAGTAAGAAGACAAACTAGTGAAATATCCTCATCTGAAAAGTAGTCTTTGATTTTAAAAGACAGTTGAACTTTCTAGAAAAGGAGTCTCTATCATGGAGACAGCGTTGAAACATTTCAAGAGCATGTATCTTTAGGTTTGACAGCTTGCTACAATCTTAATCTTTAAAAAACTATTGCTCCAATGTATCATAGTTTATCAAGAAGCATTCTGAATAAAGAAGCATATTTTTTGTAATTGTCGACGAATACGCAGCATAAACATGACAGACGGAGATTCACATGAAAACAGTCTTAGTCAGCACCCTTTAAAAATGCACATGTCACAGTGTTGAGCAGGGAGTTACATGGGGGTTTGATGTCCTGAAGTTAGTTCATGCATGGTGCTCATGAATTCAACAATTAACATGGCATAGAACTGAGGATCATTTCAAGGTAAAGAATGTAATGGAGTGACGACAGAGGATGGTAATGGAATGGTCCTAAGATGCAGAAGTGGTGATAGATGGTATGGTAGGAAAAGTACCGAGATTAGAAAGACACACATTCTTATTACCCACGGTTGCAGGCACTTCGGTGCTAAGAGCACTGGGTTCAAGATCTGTAGCAGCAACTAATTAAAAACAATGAAATAAACATATATAAAAAGTCAGTAAGACAACAGCACACTCTTACTGGAATAAGGAATGAATTTAAGGAACTATTTCCAATCTAATACTTGTTACTTGATGATTTGGTCACATTGTGCCCTGGTAAACATTTCAAGAAGTACTCAGCTGCTGCCTATACTTTGTGCTAAACCTCTTAATAGAGTCAAGGTAATATTTCTTTAGGTATGTGGACTATCTCATTCCAACTACTATTGAAGACTGTCCTAGAAATTTTAGACATTTACCAAAGCCGTCTCATTCCAACTACTATTGAAGACTGTCCTAGAAATTTTAGACATTTACCAAAGCCACACAGATATAACTTGGGCTTTGGTATAGAAGCTAGAGGAAAATAACATGTTGAAAGGTGTGGGACTACAACAGTTTTTCTGTATGAGATTCAGCCAAGGATAAGGCAAATGAGCCAAATGTACTCTGAGAACTCATGAGTAGGGTTGGGCTGAGATCTCATGTATGACAAGGGTGCTCAGCAAACCAGAATAAGGGACATTTAATAAGTGTGGTACCGATTAAACAGCTAGCTCTCTGCTCTCCGTACAAAAGTAGAGAATTCCAGATAGATAGGCAGATCACTAATGGCTTTTGGATTAGATCTAAACTTCTGAATTCCTTCATTCAAGTCCTTCATTCAAGAACTTCTATCAACAGAGAAGAATGTAACTTAATCAGTAGTACCAAAATAAGTATGTGGTAATACAGACAATACTTATGCAGAGATCATAAGCAAATCAGCTGCCACACAAGACCCTAATGTTTTTCCTTCTACACACAGCAATGGAAGCAAGAGTAGGCCATGTGGCATTTTCACCCACACAAGCTCACCCTTCTACCATTGGTCTTCGTATGGCTTCCCCAGAGCTTCTATAAGTACCCCTGTGACCAGAAACTCAATTTACCAGGTTTAGTTAGAGGACCCTCAGGAGTTGGTGTGGTTTGAGGTTTGGGGCGTGGACGACGGGTTCGTTTTCGTGTTTTAGGAGCTGAGGAAAGAAAATCTTCATTATTACAAAGTGTATAGTTCAAAGGCTATGAGAGGGTGCTAAATTTAGTAAAACATCAGATTTTCTCATATTTTAGGCAATTCAGATTTTCAACTTTTTAACTCAAAGATCAAGAAGTGAAGAGGAAAAATAGAACTTGTATAGAATGAAATTGTTAAAGAGCCAGGAATAGTGGCACACACCTATAGTCCCAACACTTGGGAGGTTGTGATAAGAAGAGTGCTAGTTCGGGGAAAACCCAGCTGAGATACTAAGAAAACTTGAGGCTGGACTATATAGGGAGAACCACTCTTTACACAAAAATGCTAAGAATCCCTGCTAAAACATGGTGGTGGCAGCGATGAGTGGTCAGGAATTTTTATTTGAAAGTTTGTGAAAGTAAGGCTGCACACATAACTAACTGAAACGTCAATCAAAGAACAAATGTCACATGGTAAAAGTGAGTGAATGGTTAAATAAAGCAAAGAATTTCAGATCTTTAAGGAAACTCCTCAATGGTGTAGAAATGGTTAAAATTATAAAAATTGCTTTTGTGAGTCACATTCCCCAGAGCACACACAATGATGAAATGATTCCATGTGGTTACAAGCCAGACAGATGATATGGGTTAGATTTAGGGTAAGTTTCACAAGGGACAAGTTCTTTAAAGAGCCATAATGATTTTCATAGAATGGCAAAGAGAATGATGGTGAGAACCATGGGAAGTTGAACAAGTGACTATGACATTGATGGCATGAGTTTGGCAATGGCAAGAGAATGGACGCAGCCAGCATCACAATGTGGTAATACCTTTTGTTGTCACCCAGGTCTCAGTTCTGAGTGTCACAGGTTCATGTTCTCTTGATGGAACTAAGCAAAGGCATTAAAATAAACCAAATGACTCTTCTATACAGTTGAAAAATGAGACCTTTTCTTCATTATGAACCTTCCTAGCATAGTATAATTTCTACAACAATTATGACACCTTTGGAAAACACTCATTTGTAAAAGTAAGCAGTTGACTTCTTAAAACTCCATCATCCCTAAGTCAGGTAACCATTTTGTTATTGTGTATTTCTCATCTAATGAATAACCCAGAGTGGACTGTGGAGCCATTGCTTAGCACTCAGATTAGGTGAGAAACTAAGGCATTGGCATGAGGAACTGGTGGGGTTGCTTCCCCACAGACAAAGGAGGAGTATGCTCTTATGAGAAAGAAGAGGCTCCTGGTGTCTACCAGCCCAGTGCTCCACTGCACTGCCCTATCACAGTCCTAAGGCCTAGATTTACACGTTCAAGAGGATATGCATATCCTCTGAGATATAGGAAGGATTACTACAGCCTTGTAGGGAGAGCTCAGCCATAGAAATACTCCAGAGACTCCTCTCACTAATTTCATTTATATCTCCTCCTTTACATTTTCTTCCCTTCTTTTCATTTTCATCCAGGCTCTAGTATGCTTTCAAGACTCTACTCCTTTTTAATCTCTAGTCCCTGGCTCCAAATACTTACTTACCTAAGACTTTTTGTTTGCACCCCCCAAATTCATTGCGCTCATGCACAGACTCTTCCTATACCATCTTCAACTATACTTAAAAGGTTTCCACTCTGTCTTGCAAAAATCAAAATATAGCTTCCACATCTATCTCACTCAAAGGTGTTAGTAGGATAAGGAGGAGGTGGAAGGTATTTAATAGTGCTTTTTATCTGAACCAAATATAATTATCCCAAAGTAACTTTATTTTTAGGAGATAAAAGGAAGTTACAAAGATGTGTGGTTATTGAAAAGGTTGCACACAGGAAGCAGTGGGAATCTATTTGCCCACAGACTTCCCTCACTCAACCTTGTTTGACGTCTGTACAATGAAGATACTTGACAACCCACCCCTCACACACAGAATTGTATCCTTGCTCCATTTGGGATACACTGGAGGTTCTCAGTCACTCAGAAAACTCCTGCAACCCTGCTAGGTCACAATGCTGAGGCTGTTTAAACCGGGTACAAGTGCTTTACCTGGTTTGGACTCCGGTACTTGAGGACTCGGCATAGGCTTTGGGTTGGGACGTGGATGATGTTTTCTCTGTGTTTTGGGGGGAGCTGAAGGAAGAAATTATTGGATTACTTTGTATTTTTATTATTTTTGAGTCAGGAAGCCATGGAAGGTGCAAAGATGATAGCTCGCTGGTTCTCACATGTTTATCATCTAGTTTTATTTCAATCATTAAAAAATTTATGAAGAAAAAAATACTATTTAATTATAGAAATCAAGGCTAGTAATTGTTATCTAAGTTTCAAAAGATGGCTTGACCAGAACTAAAATGGATAGGAACAATTCCTAAATTTGAATGGATAGTGTGCATTTCTACTATCTATGATTCATGATGTATAATTGAATCTTTAAAATCTATGATATGTTCTCTATATAATTATCACCTAAAACTTATTAAATAGAAACAAAACAACAAAATATTATGCCAATAGAAAAAAGTGTAATGTAAATTGTGGCCCCTTTGGGCGCCAAGAATTGTTAATGTCTTCTCTGTGTGCCTGAAACTTGTGACATGTTTGCAGCAAAATCACCCTTCAAACAAAACACAAAACAGGACACAACTTCAAGTAGGTAATGTGGTAGATAAACGTCCCAAAGAAATTTCATGTATAATGTCTTAAAAGCTGACAATTGTAAACTCTTCTTAATTTTGAAATAGATATAAGTGAATGGCTGCAGAGACCCACCCAGCTGCCACTTGAATTGAGATGAGACTCTTGACATGGCAATAAGACTTGTTACAAAAATAGCTTAGCAACATTGCCTAGTGTTGTTCCTTAGACCTCGGGTCTAAGAGGGATGGGTTCCAGGACTACAGCAGGAACTGACCCAAAACAACACAAGCCAAAGAGATTTAAAAATGCATATTGAGTTAGAACATTTACATATACCATATATATCTAGAATATCAACTGTCCCAAGAGAAAGAATATAACTAAGTCTTTCTCTGAAAGTTTGCTTTTTAAGAGTTTGCTAAACTTTTGTTGGGATGGTTGTTGGTCTCAGCTTTTTAACTACCTGGTTGACTAGAAGAAAGGAGGGGAATAAAATGAGGAGGAGATATAAATAAGCATAGTAGTCATTATGACATTCTAGAAGATTTTAATTAAAAAAAATCTAGCCTATATAGAAAATACTGCATTAGAAAATATTTTAATGTATTCATTTCATATAGCCTTAGAAAGGTAAACTAAAAAGAACAACATGAGTTACTATGTTTAAGTAAACACTGATACAAGTTTGAAGCATATATTAAAAAAAAAATCATTACATGGCTTGTGTCTATCTTGCCAATCTTGTGGAATGTGACACCTCTATACAAACCATACGAGAGCAGCACAAAGGGGGCTACCAGTCTAACACCTAGTGTAGCATCTGTCTTCCCCTGGAGCATAAAAAGTGGAAATCAAAGAGTCTGTGTATAATGCAGTGTCTCTGCATCTTACTAAGCTCTGAATCAAATCTTCATAGTCCTCCTTCTACTGGCCTGCTAGACCCTTTCAAATGCAATATCATCAACAGAGTAAGTGAACACCTATGAACATCTGGACTGGACTGTGTTTCTAGCTGACCCTCTATTTTCTCTATTGATCAAAATCCTGTAGTGTATTCAAGGTCCAAACCCAGCCAACCTTAATATTGTCTTTTTCTAGATTTCAGATTGTTACTTTGTGGGTATATTGTACAGCATGGCCTCAGCTAATTGTAGTAGAGGGGGAGGAGGAGGAGGAGGAGGAAGAGGAGAAGGAGGAACATCATCAACAAGAAGAAGAACAAGACACTTTCTACAGCAAATCTATTATTTACAATTGCAAATGTGAGTCTGGGAACATGTAAAGGGCTTAGGATTTGTTTATTTAAACTAAATATACTGAGTTTGCTAGTGTAGTTTCACTATTAAGATTTGAATAGGAATGCATAGTTTGAAATTTACTAAATACAAAGTTGCAAATAAAAGGCCTTACATTGGAATAAAAAAAGTTATTCCAGGTCCTATTGGGTCTTACCCTCCTGTATTTTCCTTCAAACATCAACAGAAGTTATTGATGTGGCTTTAGTCCTCACACTCTGATGTGTAAGAGCTGTGACTGCCTACCACAAGCACTGCGTCTCTGATGGGACAGACCACCAGGCTCAGCCAGAAGCCATGTAACTCCCAAATTTACCAGTTTTTGTTTGAGATGCTTGAGGGCTCAATGTGGCTTTAGGTCTGGGCCGTGGGCGGCGGGTTCTTTGTGATATTTTGCTAGCTGAAGAAAGAGAAAGCTCATGTTACTTTGGACCGTATAGCCTTGGATACGGAAAAGAGCCTTCAATGGCTCTCAGATTTACTAAACTGGTAGGAGATTGTTCTTTTAGTTTGAATTTTTCACTCTTTTTAAACAAGTATGCCTTTTTGTCATAGATGGTGGTTTCGAGTAAATTCCTGTTTATAGTTGGCTTGCTCATTCAATGCAAAAAGACTCATACTCTTTTGGAGAAAGTAATAGACCTCCATTTTGGAGAAAACGATTGAAAAGGAATATTTTAGGAAGGGTGGGAGAGATTCAGGTCATATTATGATAGAAGCCTATAATTTAACATTTCAAATGGGTCATCCTTAATTTGTCAAATTTGTAGTAAAATATATCATTATTTACATATATCATTATGTACATATAAATTACTTAAATTATATCACCAAAGAAATGAACACACTGTAGTAATAGTTTTCAAAAACAGGTATAGAAACCTAGATGTTCAAAGGAGCAAAAGAGTGGTTGCTTTTGTTGGGCAGTCATTCCACTGTGGTTAAAACTCAGTTGTAACACAGAATTCTGTGATGTACAAAATAACAAGGCACTTTCAATAGTTCCATGTGGCTATTACTGTTTAAACTAAATTCATGCTTAGCTCTCATAAACACAACAGGAAGCATGTCTGTAAGAAGTTTTGAATTCTCTAGCAGATGTCTAAAGATGATGGATACTTTCTTGGAAAGGTAGAAAGGCCACCTCATGGAGATTTAGTGGATTATACAATGAGCAATAGAAGCACTTGACAAGTAAGGGTGTTACCTAGCGTTGTCCCAGGGGCTTCAGTTCTAAAAGCAACAGGTGTTTCAAGGTCTGTAACACGTTCAAGGTCTGTAATAGGAACTGAGTTAACAAATATGAGCTATTAAAAAACATGTATAAGCATACAACATTTGTTTTAAAATGATTCTGCTAGCACAACACAACACAGCATCTAGAATGTGTGTGATGTATATATATAATATATAACATATAATATGTAATATATATTATATGTAATATAATATATAATATGTTATATGTGTATAAAATATATATTTGTATAATATATGTATATATACATATGTCATATGTATATAATATATAATATATAATGTGTTATATATTATATGTATATAAAATTTTCTGGTTGAAGTGTATTATGGACTGAACTGTGTCCTCACAATTTATATACTGAAGAGGTAAATCAAAGTGGGCTGTATTTGAAGACAGAATGCTTAAAGATGTAACTAAGGGATCATAAGGTCAGGTCTCTCCAATTTGTCAAATGTCCTTTATTAGAAGAGATGGTAAGTAGGAACATATGTAGACAAAAGGCCATGTGATAATATAGCAAGACAGCCATTTATGATCCAAGGAGAGGCCTCAGGGAAAACCAGACCTGGAAGCACTTTGGTCTTTGAGTTGTAACTTCCAGAGCTATAAGAATAGATCACTGTTAAGGAACTAATATGTGAATTGTATCTTGGGTATTCTAACCAGTACCCCCAGAGCTCCCAGGGACTAAACCACCAACCAAAGAGTACACATGGAGTACCCATGGCTCCAGTCGCATATGTAGTAGAGGGTGGCCTTGTGGGACATCAATGAGAGGAGAGGCCCTTGGTCCTATGAAGGCTTGATGCTCCAATGTAGGGGAATGCCAGGACAAGGAAGTGGGAGTGGGTGGGTTAGTGAGTAGGGGGAGGGAGGATGGGATGGGGGAGTTTCAAAGGGGAAATAAGGGGATAATATTTAAAATGTAAATAAATAAAATAAAATAAAAAATAACAAGAAAAAAGAGCAGCTGAGGCTCTTGCACAGGACTGGGGGTGGGGGGCAGAAGAAACTAATATGCAATACTGTGGAATGGCTGTCCTAGTAAAACTCAAGACAAATACCAATCCTTCTGTCCAGACAAACAGTAGCTAGCACTGCTCTCCCAGACCGGCATTATCCTTGCTCTCATTTTGTAATGTTGCAGGCAAGCCATTTCTCATGTTACAATGATTCTAACAGGGAAGATTTCAGGACATTTTTACCCATGCCCATACTGCTAATGTTAGAAGTATGAAGAAATGTAACTTGTATTTTGGACCACTGAAAAGAAAAATTACCAGGTTCATGAAAATATGACTGCATACAAAGTTTTGTAGTTAAGAAGTACATGAGAAGCCATTCAAAAAAAAAAAAATGAAAAACTTCTCATGACTTCATTAGCTGCCAAACATAGAAGTAAAACATCTTCTTAGATGCATCCCTTCCAATTGTAAAAGTCTTGACAGCCAATAATGCTCCCTTTCTACGGGACATCTGTAACAATGTGGTATTTGCAACCATTGATGGTTCTCAGGCTCTTTGACCCAAGGACCCTTTGTTTATCATGGAGACCTAGTATATTTAGAGCTGGGTAGCTTTAAGTTTGTGTTCTCTCAGACAATTTCTGGAGATTAAAAAGAGGTAAGCTTGAGTTATTTTGAAGTTATAGTTCAATATGTTAGAAAAATTTTTAAAAATCTTTAGGGATTTCAAAGCTTGGTGAACTTTCTTGAGTTCTAGGCCATGTATGAAAGCTGTAACCCATACTATGTTATTTTATCTTTTGTTATTGAAGGTACTTTTGAGGAAGAAATACCAATATACCAACTGAAATTATTAGTTCAGAAAATCAAGACTAGCATTTTCAAAAAATTCTCCTAAAATTATTTGATTGGGCTAACATGGCTGAGAATCATCTAAATTATGGTGGAGAGAGAGAAGACTTCAATTCATATTATGACTGGAGTTTAATATTTAAAGATATTAACCTGATATTATGCTATTCAGACTACTAAATCAGATTGATAATATGCCATTCAGTGTACAAAATCACATTGCAAACACATTAACAAACAAAAGAGAAGCTTGACATGTACAAATCAGAGGTAGGCACAACAAAGATACATACATAAAACTGGTTTAACAAAGAGTTTTGGTTAAACCAAACCATAAAGCAACATGTAAACACCTTAAAGCAATTTATGAGGCAAACCAATCACACAAACTAGATCCACACAACTAATAAACAAGAGGCAAGTGCTTCTAAGGATGAAATGAAATGAAGAATTCAAATGAAATGAAGAATGTAATTGGGTAGCAACATGAGATGAACCTGACAATGAACAGAAAACGGTTTTGCTGGCTCACAAGTATTGTTACCTATTGTGGTCACTGGATCCTCTTTTAAAGGAGTAACTGGTTCAAAGGCTGGAGTAGGAATTAGTCAAAAAATAACAAAAACAAAATAAATAAAAAGCCCAAGCAAATGTTAAACTTATCAAAACCTACTATGTTCATTTAAAACAAATTCTGGCAAAATAGAAACATGTCTGAAAACCACTTAAAACACCCAGCCATGTTGTTAACTCTGAACCAAGAGAATATAGTGTCTCACCACTTAGATGTGAACTCATCTCATAAGAGGGAACCAGAAGCCTTGTATGTTCAGGTCTGTAAAGCTGTCCTCATCCTCTTAGGATCTGAGCCTACTTAATGTGCCGAACATATAGCTAATGTTTGAATATAGCTTGTATCCTCTGTCCACAGGTACCGTTAGTTAGAAAGTAGTGGTACTTTTGGGTGGTGGGATCTAGTGAAAAGGTCTTAGATCATTGAGGGCATGAGATGGCTTGTACAACTCCTTCATAATTCTGTATAATCTTTTGAGCTTTCCAGAGAGGATAAATAAAAGAGGAAAAAGAAACTGGCTCTTCCAGTGCTCTCTATTCCTGGTTTGAAATATGATCATTTTCTGGATCTTATAAATACATCTACCACAGCACCACACCATGAGGTGATACAAGCTCAGAACAGCCTTCACCACAGAACCTGTGATATGCCATCTAGACCGAGTCCACCTCACTGAGAAGATACCCAACTTTAGTACTTAAGAGAACATGATGAGGGACATCCACTCAGTCTGTGGCATAGCAAGGCACCCAAAGAAAGTGTGGCCATAACTCAATTGTCTGATGAGCTCTAAGCTCCTAAGTTCAACATTAAAAAGTCTTCAACATGCCCTATAGGCCATTAGATGCAGGAGCCTCATGAAAGCTACTCAGCTCCTAGAAGCCTTATCTTTTTTTGTGAGAGGAAACTTGCTTCTTTTCACTGGCTCTTGTGCATGCTCTGCCTTCCTGAACTTCCCCATTATCCTTCACTCAAGTCTATGCTATCTTCTCTGTAGGGACTACTTTTACATTTATAAACATGGCAACCAAAACAACATGTTGCAGAGACTCTACAGAGCCTGAAGTATCAACCCCTTAGCACCAAACAGAAAATGTTTGTTGTTGCCTTGTTGTTATCCAGTGCTTACTATGACTCACAGGCCTTGACAGTAACTGAGAAAACATCTCCCAGTAGAACAATCATATACTTGTTGTCTTGTTCACTATGAACGCTTGGTAATGACTAGCATAGCCAGAAAAACAACCATTGCAGAGAAAATCCTAGCACGCAGAACGTAAGGACTCAATGCCCCTATCCCCTGCCTTATCCTTTATCTAAGTTATTGGCCCTCAATTGCCATTATACTCTCTGTGGGACCTGCTTGGATAGGCTATCAGAATTCTTAACCCAGGACCTACACATTACCCAGTTCTGTCAGAGGTGCTGCAGGACTCCTTGTGGTTTTAGGCTTGGGATGTGGATAGCCTGGTTGTTGAGGCAGTTTGGGAACTGAAGGAAGAAAATATCAGGTTAATACAGGATTTGGGGTTTCAGAAATGGTGTCTAGGAATACACTTCTTATGGTTTTGTAAGCTTCAAGAAAATTCCCTTTTGAGCTTTGGAATATTATGTCTTTGTTTTGATACTATGTTTTTTTTATGTCACTTGCATTTCTCTGAGAAACAAAACTCATGAAGAAATATGAATCTATATATCAAGAGTATTTCCTATAGGTTCTCATAAGGACTCCTGAGTGAAGAAATGCCCCAAAGACTTGAAGCGTTATAGCACACACAAGTACAGGTGTCGGTGTTTCATGCTAATGATAGTCTGAATAACTTCAATTGACCAGTCTTGAATACATTTTCTATTTTCATCCACAACAAAACATAGTTTTATCATTCCAAAAAATGGCAAAAACTAAATAATGCAGTTGGTGAAAATGCAGTTTAGAGCTTCAAAAAGACCCCATCACATTACAAGAACTGCACAAATGAACTCAACCTAGAAGGTACATAGGTTTCCCTGTAGCCATGGCCAGAGATGGATGCCCCACAGCAAGAATGTGGATGTGATGCACCTGACATGCACAGAAGCAGAGACAAGACAAATCTAAGCTGTGATAGCGAATCGATATGCAAATATATGTATATATATTATTTTTCAATAAGTTGTTGCTCATATAAAAGAAGTCCTTTTAACACACATAAACATATTAAGTAGTTGAATGGCCAGAAGATGCAGAAGCTTTGTGAAGCAGTGGTCATGAGGATGATAAGATGGGAAAAAAATGCAGATGCAGAAGAACATGGTATGTCATTACCGAATGTTGTCCCTGGAACCTCAGTACTAATAACTGGTTCAAGGCTTGTAGCAGGAACTGATTGAAAGAATCAAAGAAACCAAAGAAACCTTATGAATGAATAGAATGTTAGAAAATTCATCTTACCAGTAAAAACATGGTTTCTTCAGCTGAAACATTATTTTTAATGTTATTGATTCTGAAGAAAATAAATGTATCTTGTTTCTTTAAATACTTCTCTAAATGATCACTCATTTGATTCAGAGATTAGTCACAGCCTTTGGGCTCTGCTGAGTATCTCCTCGAGTTTAGGTATAGACCCAGAACTTTTATAAAAGGTAAGAGTCAGGGTATACATCCACTATAAACATTGACTAACGCCAGATGCAATGAACAGTTCAGATATTTGTAATGGTTTACAGACTCTGTGGTGATTCACAACCACTTGTTAGTACTTTTTGCCTCAACGGGTATAAAGTTTGTATTTATATCCTTCCTGGAGTATATGCTGGATACATGACTTACTAGAACCGGACAGACAGGAACAGGTATACAGGGTGAGAAGGAGGCAAAGGGAAAAGGTAGGGGGTGGTAAGGTCACTCACACTGTATCGTCTGTCTATGATCACACTGTATCGTCTGTCTATGATCACACTGTATCGTCTGTCT
>NW_022196894.1:54074239-54104544 GCF_008632895.1 Mastomys coucha | reverse complement strand
GTCTATGATCACACTGTATCGTCTGTCTATGATCACACTGTATCGTCTGTCTATGATCACACTGTATCATCTGTCTATGATGTGTGTTCATAGCTATATGGAAGTTGAAACCACACCCGCTAAGAGGTCAAGTCTTTGGAGAACACAGTTACTTAACAAGATGAGGAATCATTCCTTAGTTTTTGTCATCATTGGGTTGGGTTATCACTACTTCTATGAACAGAAAGAGAATGATCTTGTGGGGAAGTGAGAACTATTAAGTCCCATAGGATTGAGTTGAAGATTTCAGTCCCTCTGTCTCTTTACTTCATTCTGTGAGCCCATCTGGCAGATCTGACAGAAGAACATCAATCCATTATCCTGCCTGGGAAGTCAAGTATGACATGTCCACCATGTATTACCTTTTGTTCCTTCATTTTCCAACCTTCAAATCCTGAGCTAACTTCATACTAATTATTTTAGATATTTTCACAAATGCTCCTAATAGGTAGCATTTGGGTTGCTCAACTTATTTTACATTTGCATGAACTTGTTATCTTACATTACTTTCTGTTTATGCAGGAACAGCTTCTGTTTTTTGTTGTATTGCCAACTAATTGGTAAGTGAAACACACCTCCTACTTCAGAGCCATGGGCTGAGGTAGCTTAGGAGAGCGAGTATGAGCTTAATGAGTACAGACATGAGCAGATCATTTGGCCCAAACTATATTAATCAGTCTTATCTTTAATATGTGAGTATAATCAGAGTAAGTAAACAAAATGGCCATTGAGAGAAATTACTCTTAAGAAGAAATCATAAGCTGCCTAGGTATGTGGTGTTCTCTTTGCAAAACAGGAGTTTTCACCCCAGAGAGATAAACAGGATAACATTTAACACAGAATAAACCACAAACCATGTATTTACCCAAGATTGTCTGAGTGACTTCTGGATAGGGTGTGATTTGAGGTTTGGGACGTGGACGGCGGACTTTTTTTGTTGTTGAAGCTGATGGAAGAAAATTTAGAATTTACTCAGTGCTGGTGAGTCCATAAACTCTGCCTAGGATGATATATCTTGTCTGATCTTTATTTATTTATTTATTTATTTATTTATTGATTGATTTTAAGCCTTTAATAGTTTGAGATAAGAGAGCCTATCATTAAGGTTTAAATTTTTCTCTAGTATATTAACAGATTTCTTTAATGATTGAAAATCCTCTAGAGCCAAAAAGCAATAATTACATTTAAGAAATATAAGTTAGAAGGGATCCCTGTTTTTGAACATGCCTCTAAACCCTTGATTGGTTATAACTCCACATTCAACTCTAGTGGTGTGAAGTTTGAACCAACTCTCCAGTAATGCTTTTAGTTAAGCGTAACTGTGCCTGGGGAAGTTCTTGCACTTGGTGATTTACTAGAGTAAGTGTTTTTGAAACAACTGCAGAGTCAAAATCAGTTACACAGAACTTGAATGCAGAAAGTAAACTTCTCATATGAGCTTCACTGTTCCACCACTAGTGCTTCACTAGAGGCCTAAAGGAGAGCCAGATGTCATAACTATTCAAGGAGATGCCGTCTGACAGGACACAATTTCAAGGCAGCACACAGATCAGATAGCTGTCTTGAACTAAGACAACATTCCTTTCTGTTGAAAAGTAAGAACATCTTCAACACTGTGAGACGAGTCGTGTGGCAGGATGACACCAGGGGTGTCGCCACCACCTTCTCAGCAGTCATAGCAAAGCTCAGTGGTGAACAGACATAAGTACCCACAGAAGGATGTAAAGAACCATTACCTAGAATTGGCTCAGGAGTGATAGGTCCCAGGTCTGCTGTGAGAAATGATCAAAGGCAATTTAAAACAAAGAAATGATAAACCCACCAGAAAAGCCATCAAATTCTCCCCAAATAGGAGGTTTATCAGACTAGTATAGGTTCTATAGTCAACAACAACAACAAATTCCAAAAAGTCTAAAGTTTCTATATAAGAGTCATGATAAATATGATTATTGATATGTTCAATGAGACACAGTGAATATTAACTTCACTGTACTGAAGAAAAGTTAGACAATGTTTGACTTTGTTGAGAGTCTACTTGGAGAAAAAGATGAAGACTTATGTTTGAGCAAAAGCAAAAAAGAGCTAGCCTCGGACAGTTAGTTAGTCCATGGAACTGGTCACTACATCTCTTCATTACCAAGGCAGAAAAGACCTGGCTCTGAATAGCAGCAGGATATGCCGATGGGCTCAAAGCAATATTGAAGTTGGACATCTGTGATCTTCTTTGTGGACTTTCCAAAAATAACATTCTTCAACTAAGCAAATAGCACCCTTCTCAGTCAGGCCACACTCTGAGTTCCTATCTTTCATTGTCACTTCCCCAGCCCTCCAATACAAGGCACCTTCTTGTCTCTGTTTGTAGGACTTGAGCCCATTCTTACTGGCAAATCTATAAAGCCTAAAGGTTTCAGGTTACACATATTAGCTCATATATACATTTTTTAACTGAAAAATTCATTTATGTGCCTAACAGTTGGTAAAACATTGACTACCCCCCCATCCTTTACTTCCATTCATGAAAGTTGTTCCTTTGGCCATTTCTTACCTCTAGTACATAGCTCACAGATGCTAATGTGGCATTTCATTAAATAAACAAAATAGTTTTTGTTTCCAATGTATAATCAAAGAGCAAAGTATAATTAAATTTCAGAGGAAGAAAACAAAAATGATTCTCAGGTATCAAGGAATTCTTCATGAAAACAGCACAGGGAAGTCTAGGGACTGGCCAGAATACCATGCTGGTGGTAACTGCCTCCTAGATCTTAAGCTTTCACCCTTAACTGCACGTGTAGCTACCACTCTGGCTATACCCAGAGAAGAGCTACCTGAGCCAAGAGCCACATTTACCTGATTTAGTCTGAGGTATCTTTGGGCTTGGGGTTGCTTTGTATTTGGGATGTCGATGGCGAGTTCTTGGTTGTGATGTTTTTGGAGCTAGAGAAAGCAAAGTGGTTACTGTGGTTGTATGAGTTCAGAACTAAAGAAAGATGACCATGTGAATGTAAGGCTTCTGAGACCTTCCCAGACTCCCAAGTCTGGAGAAAAAAAAAAATGTCTCTTTGGTCTGGAATTACTTCTTGGTAATATATATGTAAAACCATTTTGATCTGGACCGTTGAGACAGACTGAATGACATTGTTTTTGTTACTCTAGCATCAGAGAAGTTCCAGGCCTAAAGAGAGTCTGATGCATGGTACATTATCACATCAGAGAGACCTGGGTTAACCTGCTTTTGGATAATTATCCTTAGAAAGACTCAGCTTAAGGATACAACTCGTAAAATTAGCATTTTATATGTGTTTTACACCTTCTAAAATCACTTCCATACAATGAAAGTCTTTTCATATCTTGAAAATAAAAAGAACTTAAGAACCATAGCTTAAGGGGTAGGCACTCTGAAGTGGGTCTGACATTTATTTTGAATGTAGACTCCTGAGTACTGAGTAGACTCATGGACTCTGTCAAGCATTTGTAAAGCAAGATAATGGGGGTGGGGTGATATCTACAGGAGCTGCAGAGAGGCTTGCAACTAGTTAATATGCTTTAAGTACTCTTGATACATTTAAAATGTGAAGTATAGTTAATGATAAGACATTTTTGTGAAAGAAAAATTCCCTCACCCAGATAGATATGAATCAGACAATAAACAGAGAATGAAAAGGCTAAAAAGAAGATAAAGACTAAAATGCCATTACCTAATTTTGTCACAGATGCCTGGGTTCTCGTAATCACAGGTTCAGTGTCTTTAGTAGTAACTGACCAAAAGCAATACATGGCAGAAATTAAGAAACATACAAAGTAATTTATCTTAAAGGTGAAATATTTTAAGCCTGTTATTTTTTTCTTAAGGGAATAAGAGATAGTTTATTTCACAGATATTTTGAATGACTACAGTGCAGAAACACAGATTTAGATTACCCTAAATTCCATGCTTCAATGTGGAAACAGTTTCATGAAGTGTGTATAGTTTTATAGAACAAAGAAAGTCATAAATCAAGGCAAATTTCAAATACATTGGTGGGTACATTGAAGAGGTGGGTATAGCAAGATGGTGGAAGCTTTTCTATAGGTCTAACACACTATCTGATAACATTCTTAATTTTTGGATTGATGGAAAAGGTCACAGGATGTTAGTTCTGACACAGATGTGATAAAGCAATGTAAGACTGTTATGTTCAAAAGCATTTGTAAAGTCTAGGGAAACTCTATTACTGCCAATAGCTGGCCAGATTCTCTGCCCACTTATACTGTAAGTCACTCACGCCATTTTTACCCAGAATGGCTGTGAAGTTACTGAAAGCATCTTCCTGTATTTGACCATCTGGTTCTATCTATTCTGACACTGTTGCTCTATAGTCGTATGATGTGGTATACTAACTTATTCTGAAAATGCCTATGGAGGCTTGTGTTGTATTTCAAACACATTCACCGCCATTATTTTTGATGCTTGTTAGAATAGGAAAAGTATTGTCAACTCTACCATTTTCTGAAGATTTGTGACAAACACACAGATGTAAACCAACAGCCTTCTGTTTATAGTAAATCTGTTGCTTACTATGTTTCTGTGTTTACTTATCTCAAAGGGATAGTTTACATGTAATTATTCAGTGTGTGAACAGATATGGAGGGCTGGCAGTGTTGCTCAGCAAAGGATCCCTCGTGTAGCATGAATAAAAACCTAGTTTCAATTCTCAGACCCTCCCAACTGAAAGAATAAAGATAATTCAGAATAAAAGGGAAATCATACGACTTTTTTTTATCTCAGTATATGTGATTTCTATTAGTGAAATAAATCTTCATAGACAAGAAATGAAGAATTACAATTCTGGTATTAAATTAGTACTCTTTGTATTATTCTTTTCATTAAATCTAGGAGATTTCATGTAAATTTCGATTTTCTCATAATCTAAAGTCCTCTAAGCATTGGTATAGATATTGACTTTCCCTGATTGTTCAGGGAACCAAAGCATGAAGCTGGCTGAAAAGGCATCAGGATCAGCATCCAAATTAAATGATACACAGAGATGATGAGGGAAGGTTGGACAAGATGATGAAGTCATCGTTAGGACTTTTCACAAGATGAATGTCTCAGCAGAAAGGTCCATTCACATTTGAATATTGTGGAATTCAGGAAGAAAGGATCATTATCAGAACTGATGAGCCATTATCATAAGCTTCAACCAGCTTTATGGTCTCACACACATGCAAGAAAAGATTCAGGATGTCCCTGCTTTGAAAGATGGATGGACAAAGACTTCTGGACGTTGGCAGTATTAGGTGCTGCAAGCAATCTGTTTGACTCTGAAGGTCAAAGGAAGGATCATGACCAGGTGCTTTTAGCTGAGCAGATGCAAGAATGCCTAGCATCATGTTAAAAATGGCCTCTGCCAAATATAGCAAGTAACAAATAAGACAAAGTCTCAATGATGATGAAACTGAACATACAGATGATGAGAGAGATGAGAGGCAAACTCTTAGGGAAACATGAACTAGAAAGGCATGTGTTACCTATGGCAGGGGCTTCACTTCCAAATGTGACCGGCTCATGGACTGCAACATCAAACATAAGAGACAGATGAAGAGAAAACAACCTTAGATATTTAGTTCACAGATAAATAGCACAGTTGATTCTGGCTTGATGTAGACTGCTTTCTTGATGAGAAGATCTCTTAGTAAATGAGAGTTTGAAACTGGTTGGAATCTTAGGAGAAATTTTCAGTTGTAAACAGAATTTGCAAAGCTATTATATAAGTTTTTTTTTTTTTTTAATGTTGTAGAAAACCACCCAGTTACCATTTAAAATATCAACAGGTAGTTCAAAGGAAGCTAGTCACTATGTGGTAAGTCTTACAGTTGTGCCCATTACTGAGGAACACGTTTCCTCCTGTGTGCAGTATTGAAAAATAGCTAGCAAAATCACTTTAAATTTTCACAGGTGCAGAAAAGTTCAACTGATATTCATTATAAACTCAGAAAGGCCTAAAAATGCTTTTTATAACACATGGGATACATAAGACTATCAGGTATAAAATGTTCTTATTTCATATATGCAGTGTGAATATTTTCAGAAGACAGAACAAAATAACAGTGCTTTGTTATATTATTAGTTTCATATAGAAATCATTTCAATGACATGTCCAAATATAAAAGTGTGTTAAACTAGGACAATGGGAATTATGTTTACCAGATTTAGTTGGTGGCATATCAGGTGTGGCTTTGGGTTTACAAAGCAATTGCTTCCCAGGGTATTATAATTAGTTAAGCTATGAATGTGGAAATCAATGTCATGTGTATACTCTTTTCCCATGTACATGCTAAGGCATTGAAAATGTAAGGGATTAATTACCAGGCTTGATTTGGGGTACCTCTGGCCTGCGTGTAGCTTTAGGTCTCTGGGGTGGTTTGGGAACTAGAAGAGAAGGTATTTAAAATTAGCATAATGGTCATGGTTGTGGCTGTCAAAATTAAAGATGTATAAGCTGAGAAACACTCTGTGTAGACTCAATTCAAATATAAAAATAGTCCCTGGAATGGTGGAAATGATGCTCAGTTTAGCTCTTCATTTGTACCATTAGTCTTCCATGGAAGAACAACCTTAAGAAAATGCCTAAAATGTCTCTTTGAGTCAAAGTACTATCATAGGACTTTCTTCTTGAATACACTATTTAAGGACTAAGTATATCATTTTTACTGCTTTGCTTTTCCTTTGGTACAAAACAGTAAGATAGGGAATTTTAAAGTTGCTCAAGAAGAAACCTGGAAAATTACCCATAAACATCTGGTATTAACACAAAAAATACATGGCTAACGATTTGGGGGAAATTCTTAAAATGATCAGAGACAAACTGAATTCTGAGAAGTTACAGTAAAACAAATATAGTCACAATATTGCCACTAAAAAGAATAAAAATTATCTTGGAACACTATCTCAAGTTGCAAAGACAAACCACCCATTTTATACTGGACCCCAGATCATAATCAGCCTATGGTATCCAAATGTACTAAAATATTCACCAATGGGAAACGAAACTGGAAAAAATGTATGCCATTTGTTTAGTCCAGGATGACTACAGACATCTGTGAGGAAGAACAGATGGTTCTCTGAACACCAGGACATGTGTCAGCAGAGAATGGGGAAGCTGTGCACAAGACCCCAGAGCTTCCCTACACCAGTGTAGCAGACTGTAACTGGAAGAATTCTCCAGCTTTTAGGCTCTTCCCACCCACACAGGAAATGAAGGAAAGCATGGTTGATGGTGTGATGGGGTGAGAGAACATCAGTCATGCCTGGGTTGGAGACCATGAGAAGAAAAAGTGACAAGACAGCAAGAGAGGCTGGAGAATTACCAATTGTGGGTATCAAGATCTCCGGTGGAACAGTGGCAGGTTCAAGAGCTATGGAAGCAAAACACCGAGAGCACTAATTATACCATGGAGTGAGTGATATTCTAAGGAAGGCTATACGGTATCCTAAGGCAGAAGCTGTACGCAGAGTCTCCTTTTTTTCTGACTATGATTTCCCTTTTGCTCTTCCTATTCAATCCACTCTTGCTTTCCTGTACCCCAGCAGTCTTCCATACGGACCAGCTGTAAGACTCTAAGGGTTCTTACCCTAACAATCCACTTAGTGGGCCAGCTTTTTACCTTGTACACTTACTAATCACAAGTCAAGTCATGGGTGCATCATTTATAACATGAATGTCGAGAGTAGATATACAGGTCTCAAGTATACCAATCCACCATATTGTTTCCTAAAGCTCAGCTGTTTGGAGGGGTGGCAGCACACAGACTAGAAGCCACATCACTGCATCTATGGTAACCGGAACCCTAAATGTCACATTTACCAGGCTTGGACTTGGGTACTTCTGGACTACGTGTGGTTTTAGGACGGAGTCGGTGGCGACCTGGTTTTCTGGTCTTGTGTGGAGCTAGAGAAAGGAAAATTTCTAGTTAGCAGAGAAAGGGTAATGCTAGAAATTGAGAGTAAAGGTTAGCCACATATTTAAACCTCTTGATTCGATGCAATCTGGGCACATTCTGTTTTGCCACTTTTTTGTTGTTGTTGGAATGCTTTTATTTCTCCAGAGGTGTCCAAGGAGTGCTCCCACTCTTTTTACCAACACCCTTGCCCTAATTTGGCTCTCTGTTGTGGTGTAGAGTACAGACCAAAAGCAATCTGATGAAGATTTGATTCTCATTTCCAAGCCCAGACTTATCACCCAGGGAAGGCACAGCAAGAACTCAAACAGGGACAGAGGCAGGCTCCTAGGAGGGATGTTGCTTCCTGGCTTGCACCCTGCAGTTTGTTCTACTTGCCTCCCCACCCCCACCCCTTTTTTGTCCCAGGTGGCTTTGCCATTTTCTGTCATTACCCAGTTACATAAAATGTGGAGTTTAGTTAGGTTTTTTTTTATGTTGTTTTGTGCTCTCTCTATCTATCTTCCTGGTTTCCTTTCTCTTTAGAGTCTGCCAAAGATTTATACACTTTCCAAAGATCTACTTATTCTTCCACTTTGAGACAGATATTGAAAAATCTCAAAATTGGTGAGCAGTGCAGAGGAGAAGGTCACACACAAGTTTTGAAGCTATACTATCAGGAGGAACTCGAGAAAAATTGACTTTCAGAAGCACTAAGAATTAAAAATTTGGCTTAATATTACAAAGCAGGAGATTTTTTTTTCTACTTAGCACTAAAGAGACTCACATGTAAACAATAGGGTAAAAACATCTTGAATTTCAAAATTATGTTAAGGGACACTTTTTTTTAAAGAGATATTTGTAGGCTAGAGGTAGTGTAAGATTTTAAAAATTTAAGAATAATCAAGAATACAAAAGCTAATGGACACTGATGTATTATTACTCTATGAACATGGATCTGAAGGAGTGACCCACTCAGTAATTGTATGGCCAACCAACATTATTATTACTGACACTTTTTCAGAGCTCTGGCTCCTGAAACCACATGCAAAATTATCAAGGGGGAAACCAAATCAAAGGAAAAAAGTGAATGCAAAATGGACTAAAATGTGGGATATGCTCAATTTTTAACTCCTAGCTTGAGCAAATTATAAGTGGTGAAATTTTATCCACATGAGATTTCTACTGAAATCAATTCCTGAGGTTTTAGACAAAATGAATAAAAATGTAGCCAGCTAAAAGTTTGGAGAAAGAAGTGGAAAAAGGGCAGAGGCCTGGGCCTTTGGAAGCTGTGGATGTAATCCACTAAGCAGGAGCTTTTGTTGTGAAGGAAACTGTGTGTAATTGCTAGCACGGATGTGGCTGTTCTTTGGTTGGTTTGGTTTTCTTTTTTCTCTTTTGAAGGAAAAGACGCTCTAAGTGTTAGCTTTGCTGTTACTTTTTCATTTGTCTTTTTCCCGACTTCTAATGGATTATCTGGTGACACATACAGAATTTTCAGATCTGGAACAATCATCTTGCTTTTCAAGAAAGTCTGCAAATGTTAGCGTTTTGAAAAGGGAGGGAAAAAAAACCACCTCCCAAAGGGAAGCACAACTATGCCTGTGGATGCCAGGAGTCTCCACTGGAAATAACAGGTTAGAAGCAGCTAGGGAAAATCTCCTTGAATATGATAGGTCACAAGGCAGTATGGCTTGCATGGGTGTCCCAGAGCCTCTGTCCAGCCAAGCCCAGGCACAGGGTAAATGTTCTTGCAAAAACAGCTGCAAAAAAGAGAGAATCTGAAGAACAATTAAGTATTTTTAAAGTGAAGCAAATCTAAGGACAAAAGTTGAATACAGAAAGTGATTCAGGCCATCCTCCCACTTTGATTCAAGGAAGCTGCTTTACCCTTTGTTGACTGTGCAGATGGTCGACTCTCAGCTTCTGGGGCTGCAATGAAAGCAAGTAGTGTCAGAGAGATGCTGAGGGGTTCGCCTAAGGCAGAAACTAAACATTCTTTACCATAAGACATGTCTGTTCACTCCTTGATGAAGGCACAGGCAAATTCAGCTTAAGGTACTGAGGTTTACTCCCCTCACATCCATTGCTAAACCCCAGCTAAAGAGTTAAGAGTTCTCGTTTGTCCTGCCGATCTTTGTCATGGCTCTTACTATCAATGTATGATGGCTGTCTGGGTGGGTGGGGGGGGGGGTATTCTGAAGTTCTTGCCACCTGCCATTTTGTTTCCTACAGAGCAGCCATGTTCAATGCAGGAAGTGAGAAGGAGGAGGTAATGTTCCATCCTCTAATGCCTGCACTCTGTTAGTTTTGAATGGTATCCAGTTTGGCGGGACCTCTTGTTCTTTCACAAAGATAAGAAACTTAAGTGTAAAAGGGCCACGAGTGTTCATATAGTACTACCCATGGTTATGAGAACATATTGCTAGTAAACAAAATCCATTTTGGCTAGCAAATCAATACGTGTCCAAGTATGGTCTCAGGTTTCATGAACCACTTAACAAATTAAATAACATCTTATGATAAATAACAAACCCTCTGATGGTCAAATGAGAAGTAAGAAATCTATTCTATTTCTTGCTGTCAATAATTTGGTGGCATTTATTATGTCTGGGAGGAAAAAGAACAACAGGCTATTTTCAGTAGTTTTTGTGTTCTACTCAATAAAAAAAATTTCTTTCAAGAAGATAATTAAAATTAGCTGTATTTTTCAAGCATGGAGGGTGCGAATAAGAACTTCTTTTATTTCTTTTTAAAAGAAACGAATCAATTTGGCACCCATCAGCTTTCATTACAACATAAACTCTCCTCCTAGTTATACAGCTCAGATAGTAGTATGACTGAGTTAACCCTGATAATTCTGAGTGAGAGAAAGTGGCAGGTTTGGAAGTCCCAAGGTATGACAGGGGTTGAGGGGGGAAGCAACAACAGAGATTTTTTTTTTTCAAGACAGGGTTTCTCTGTATAGCCCTGGCTGTCCTGGAACTCACTCTGTAGACCAGGATGGCCTCGAACTCAGAAATCCGCCTGCCTCTGCCTCCCAAGTGCTGGGATTAAAGGCGTGCGCCACCATCGCCCGGCAGCAACAGAGATTTTTATATAGCAACTTTCTAGGAACTAAATGACTTGCTTTCAGAACCCAAATATAGTAATTCAGAGCCAAGTGTGATACCACACTGTGCATTAACACAGAAGGGTGAGAGTTCTCCTTGTATGGGACTGACAGGAAGGGGAAAGGCAGAGGTGCTGGTGTTCAGCAATGCACTAGGTTATGCATATAAAATAAGCCAAAAACAAATGTGAGGCTCCACTGACTAACCCAACCACCAAGCAAAGGCAGCTGATGTGGAAAGCAGAATGGAAAAGCAGGCATTGGTGGAGAGCTGGGAAAGCCAGGGGATTCTCCACACCACGAATTCTCTGGAGGTTTATATGTTCTTGGGAACTCCAGCTAGGAACAGAAACCTTCTGCAGAGCTCACATAACACCAAAAATCTGTGGCTAAGGAAATGCTTTGCAGAGATCTGGCCCATGTTCTCTGCTGACTTGGGTCACAAACACTGTCCCTTATGGTGAGGTTGGAGTGTTAACCACTTCAAATGGTGATCTTGACTGTGAGCTGGAGAGGGTGAGGACCCTAGGCTGTGAAAAAGCTTAGAAATCAAAGGAAAAAAAAAAAAAAAAAAAAAAAAAAAAAAAAAACCACACCAGCTTCCAGCTTCCAAGTAAAAGTCCTGGCCAAAAACCAAAACATAACAACAACAACAAAAAAATCCAATTAAGTGTCTGTTTGAACATTTTAAAGAGTAACAGCACGACCTCTAATTTAATATCTTAAACTCATTTCTAATAATACGACTTACCATAAATAAATGTCAAAGAATATTTATAGGCAGTTTTCGAGGCTTTCCAACTTTATTGTGAAATTAACAGACATAATTGCTGAGGAGGACTATTTAATTTGCTAACCAAAACACACAGCCCTGCTCACCATCGGCCTGGTATCTGCTGCTACTCAGAATATAGCATAAATAGTCACGTCCTCACTCCACACCTAAGAATTATTTTTAAGACTCATATATACATCAATTCCTGCCACTACAACTGACAAAGCTCTTTTAAATAACGTTTAAATAAATAACTGCTAGGACACTTGATTTTTATACTGGGCTTCTTCACTTGGCAACTTTAGCTAGGGTCACTCACACCCTTCCCTGTGCCTCTATTTCAGTGGTTCTCAACCTTCCTAATGCTGGCACCCTTTAATACAGTTCCTCGTGTTGTGATGACCCCCAACCATGAAATTACTTTTGTTTCTACTTCATAGCTGTAATGTTGCTACTTTTATGAATTATAATGTAAATATCTGATATGCAGGGTATCTGATATGTGGCCCCTGTGAAAGTGTCATTTAACTCCCCCTGAATGTGTTGTGACCTTGAGGTTGAGGACACCACTCTATTTCCTTCAGCCTGCCCCTGCATCTGGAGACCCAGCCACAGAAATTTGTTTTCTTAGCAGTTGCTTTTGTTGCCTTATGCCATCATGAAAGTAAATCATGACCATTTAAGCAGGAAACCTCTTGCTTTAATAACTGTTGTATAAACACACCAAGGGTGACAATCCAAGTTGAAAATCCTTTACACAGCAGAGTTAAAAGACATTCTCTCGAAAGCTAATGGTTTAAAATTTATATGACAATGCGAGTGAGAACCACCAAAACTCTCCACAGCTAATTTTTATAAATTGCTATCCAAGACTGTTGTGTCAATTCCAGATAAACTGTAAAAGGTGGATATTGGATCATTCAATATATTCCACCATCCAATAGGTGCTTCTACCAAAGAGCCTTCTAGACTTTAGAAAAACAGCATAAAATCTCCTGAGGCATAAACAGAATGTAAAAACCATCCTTAACTAAGCAGGCTTGGCATGTTCAAGAAACAGCTCTTTCTGGTCCTGCAACCCGAACTGAGTTGCTCCAAACAAACAGGGTTCTTAGAAGATGGAATCCACGCCCACCTTGTCAGCTGAAAGGCTGTTATTCAGAATTCCAGTCAACTTTGGTACTGGAAAGTATGCTGTAATACAGACAAGGGACCCTCACCCCCATGGCTGTATTTCTGAGTTCTCTGTGTGATGGTCATGAACATAACTATCTGTCACAAAGTTCAGAGTAACACTGTGATAATGCCAAAGGGCCCGGTTGTGCTGAGGTCATCTGGTTGGGTTTTTGCACTTTCCATGGAAAAACTGCATCAGATACTAACATATAAATTGGAACTCCTTGAGCCCAAGAGTTGCATGAATCAACCTGTCAGCATTATTTTTACAATGCTACAACTGAGGATCAGAGAAACTATCACAGGTGGTGCCAGTTCTAGACTGAGAGAATGTTTTAAGTTTCAAAGAAATTACTTGTGTTTTACTGAGTTAAAAATAAACAAAATAATCAACAGATTCCTATGTTGGCATAAAAAACCATAAGAGATAAATCTAATTCTAAAACTAAATAAGTGGAATGAATTTGTCAGCCTGGAAGATTTTGGAAATATTCCATTAAAAGAATACTCTACGCTCCCGGCACAGAGAATCACTTACGGAAGGGTGTTGCGGCTTTCTGGTAACTACTCAAAGACTGGTTTTAATCTATGCTTAATTATTTTTTTCACTTTTCCTTCATATTTACTAGAAAATGTGGGTATGTTTTGATGTTAGTAATTGATTGATAGCTGTAATCCTATGATCTGAAACACAAAGAAATTTCAATGACGCCAAGTTAAAAGTCACCTTATCGTAGAGTTCCTGAGTTGAGCTTGGAGGTTTTTTCCCAAAGAGCCTCAAGGACTGTGTGTGCTATCCTGCAAAGAACAATAGCAGTACCTACCAAGTACTGCCCGTAGACAACATCCGAATCTGAGCTCAGATCCTACTAACTCAAGGGCCAGCTATTCACAGCCAAAATAGCTGTAGAACTCACAGGCAGTCTGTGAGATGCTTAGAGTCTCCCAAACAAGCCATTAGAACAAAACAGCTTACAAAAGAACCAGGGAACTGCACTCTCCATAGTCAGAAGAAGAAACAGAGACAGCATCCTGAATAGCATCAGGATACTTAGAAACTTCAGAGCATTTGTCCTTGGACTTGTAGTTCTTTCTGGTGTCAGGAGGAGAAAATTAACAACGCAGAGATAGTAAAATCCCCTTTGAGAACAGAGTGACCTTTCAAAACCCTGCCATACCTAGTAGTCAGCCGTAAAGTATGCACTGAACAAAATCTGAAGGAAAGAATTTCTGAACCAACTCAACACATACAGGTCAGAAGGAATATTTACATTACAAAGTAAGAGGAGCATGTCAGCTGAGCAAGTACCTGGGCAGACTATTAGGCAACGAGAACCGTCGCCCCCCAGTGGATAAATTACTTGAACTTCCCCAAGGTGCATGCTTCCCCTTTCTCTTTCTTCCACCTGAATCCCACAAATATTTTAAGGCTCATGGTTGCAACTCAGTCGTCCTTGGAGCTTCTATATAAGCACTACACGCTGAAGTTTTATATCTTATGCTTTATTTTCATTATTATTACTCTTGGGGTTATAAGAAACTTGAAGACCAGAATAACATCCTTTTTATATCAGCACACTTTAGGGCAGTGTTTTTCACCCTTCCTAAAGTTGTGACCCTTTATGTTGTGGTGATCCTCAACCAAAAAATTATTTTCCTTGCTACTCCATAACTGTAACTTGCTACTGTTATGAATCATAATGTACATATCTGTGTTTTCTGATGGCTTTAGGCAGACCCTGTGAAGGGTTATTCAATCCCTAAAGGAGCCATGACCTACAGGTTGAGAACCACTGAAAGATGCTTCCATGCGACACATATCCAGAGTAGAGTAGTTATTTCGTACTGTGAGCTGTGGTGGCAGGGCCTGTTCCCCTGCCTATCTCCAAACCTAGAAACATTTTATTGGAGACCCCTGTTTTCTTTTATACATTACTGTTCATTATTTTCAAATTTTGTAAAGAAACTGTCCTACAGAGAACTATGATTTTCTTTTTACTCTAAGGAGACGAGCATGATCTATTTGAGTTTAAGTAATTTGAAAAGTTGAAGAGACCCTTATTTACCAGGTTTGACTCTTGGCGGTTTGGGTGTTGATTGTCGTTTGGGTGTGGAAGGGATAGAGGTGGTTTGCTGAGGAGCTGCAACAGAAGTTAATACAGCTTTGGTAAGTGATACTTCCCAAAGGTTAGCCACACTGTGCCTGGAAACATAAATACACAACCCTACTGAAATGCAAGAATGACTACCTAGTCCTCCTTGTATTCCTAGATGCCCATGCTGTGCGTGCTTTCTACAGAGTACATACTCAATACGTTTAAGTGTTCCCTGGGCCAAAAAGAATCACGTTTATATAAAGGAACACTTAACATTTCTACTTGAAGAAAAATACTACTCAAATATAGGTACTGGAAACTGAGTACCCTGGAGGATTTTTAGATTATAACATAAATTAAGGATTTATGTTATATGATATTTATATGGTTTATATGATATTTGGACTTATAGGATGGGGATGAATGTTCAAAACATCTTTATCTTGCAGTTCATTAGCACCCTCCCCAGACATAATGAACTCCATTATTTAATTTTCTTTATATGACATGGGCTCTCTCACACATCTTTTTCAGCATATCCAGGATTGCAGGGACTACCTGGTTCTTTCTGAACTACCACGGATTCAATGCTACTACTGTGTTAACAGAAAGTAATGTACTTAAAGCAATTATCACTTATCTATGCTATACTTTTATGGTAACAAAGTTGAAAGCAATCAAGAAAACTACTTTTCAAAATATATAGACATCAGAATTGACAAATCCCTTGAGGTTTGTCATCCTAAGACTAACGATGGGTAACTCAGCTCCTTGAAGAATCCCATGGTAAAGAAAGGAAATGATTATTCATTAAAACATCAAATGTCACTGGTTCTTTGCTGTCACTTTACCTGGCCTTTCAAAGCATACAACTACACAAATGATATCAGTTACCAGCTGTCGTAGGTCGCACTTCAGGACTGGTGAAGATTTCTGCATTTTGGGACTCAAATGAGGCTTCACTTGGAGCTGGAAGCATAAATACCCCACCCCACCAAGCAATCTCAGTTAAAATGAGGTATTTTAGGACTTTCAACATGCTTTCAGATGGCATAATTTGCATGCTAGAAGGATGGGAAAAGATGCACGTTGTCCTCAGCTGGTAGATGACACTGTGATGTAAAGCAGAGGAAAGCTAGAATGCTAATTGCTCAGAACAGGCAAACTCCATCCATGAAGCAAGGGGATGCAAGCCATAAGCACAGGGCAAGAGATGTTGCAGATGAAAAAGATGCCCATGCAGTTTCTGAAGGGTTTTTTGCTTTTTTTTTTTTTTTAACAACTTAAAGATTGGAAATTCATTCTTTTGTAGTTCATTTAGTATGAGAGAAAGTATCAAATATAAAATGAAATATAAAAGATGCCTGAATAAAAATATATCATTCATCTATGTTCAGAAATAGGAAAGAGGTAAATGGTTAGATGAAATGGGATCGAATGGTCATTTTGGAAGAAAGACATCCACATGGGTTATGGAACTTTTAATGGAAAACAAAGCACAATTTTTCTGTTAAAAACATTACCCAGTGTTGCCCTTGGCTGTTCAGCAGTTCTAGAAGTTTTAGGTGGGATAGAGTCCAGAATAGGATCATTTGTTGCTGTTGGAATAAATGTCAACATTTATAAAGGCAATAGAAGTTCCTGGGGATAAAATACAAACTCCTGAGTAAGAAGTGGTACCCTATGAAAGGAAAATAACAAGGACACTTGAGGGATTGCTAGCCAGTGCTTCAAGCCAGTGATTCAGTAGGAACTGAAGATGGCCTCACTCTGCAAAGCACACATCACTGAAATGTCAGAACCCATGATAAAACAGCTATGCCACTCAACTTATTTTCAGTTGCCCTTTTTCTACTTTCTTCCCTTGTCTCATAACTGCTAATGCAACCTACTATGAGGATTACTTTTTTAATTTTCTACTGTATAAAATTATTTATCTTTGTTTTCCATACAAATAATGTTGAGATAAGACTATACATAAAAACATGCCTGACGCCTAGCTATGTTTGACAGTCTGGCATTTAGTTCCCCAGGACTGATTTAGTGGATGCTTGATACACGTTTGCTAAAAGAAGCCGCTGGACTGAGCTCAACCCACTGTAGATGGGTCAAATAAGTGTATGTAAAAATTAGACACAATTGAACTGTAACAAACAAGTGATATTCCCATCCTAGCATGGGGATTCTCAGTTCAGCAGTACAACAATTGGTGCCCCAGAAAGCTTAGCTGTGAGAGGCTGCTGTGTGCACAGTAGTGTATTCCAAGTCTCTATGTTCTAGATGCACCTCCCCCAGTAGTTAAGAACAGATGTGTCTCTATGCAATCCCAAATGTCCCTGTGTAGAGGAGAAATTCTAAACCATCCCCATTTGAGAATCACTGCCCTACAGAATACTCTCCAGAAATACAAAAGTATTTTTAGAAGAGTAAGATGCCATCAAATTACTTTTCCCAGGTGGTGGCCTCATCTATCTATATCCTTCCCTTGTGTGACAGAGTTTGTTTACTGATAAAAAAATAATGAGTAATCCCCAGTGGGATGGACAGGAACTGTCTCGCTGACACAGACAGAGGTAGCTACTACTTGCTATGGAACTCTGGGGAAGCACACTTCTTCATCCTACAAAAACTAAAGAGCAACCACTAGGTGTAAGAAGACCTAAGATCCAAAGGCATCGTTGAAGGGTTGGGTATACCTGTGTGAGGCTCTATTTCAGTCTCATCAGAAGTTGTTGAGCTTGAGATAACATCATAAGTTGCTTAAAAATAGAAAAGTAAAACAAAAGACATGTTAATTTTGCTATATTGTACATGATTGCCTGACATATTTTAGTGGTGACTAAAGCACAGTTTTACATGGGTACTAAATTTCGGAGCTCTTGGCCTCCCTTCTGACTGAGCTGACAATCACTACTACTGTCTTAGCTGCAGGAATTTACCACACCATAGCCCTGGCCCCACAATGATATGAATATTTTGTCATTTGTTTATAGTGAAGTGATGCCAGCTCTAAATCAAAGAACTTCAGTAAGCATAAACACAAATCTAATAGTCATATGGCAGCTAGGGCAGAGGCTTCTAAAGAAGAAAAGAGAAGGCATATTGAAATAGAAGGTGCTATTTGTGGAATCCATTGCTTAATCTTTCTGCTTAGCAAAAATCTCTGGTACGGTACCTAAGGAGCAAATGGCACTTAAAAAGTTCACATTGTCTCATGCATTAACCTCTTTACCTTTGTTACCGCCCCTGAGATAGAGGCAAGACAGGCATTGCCACCAGTTTGTCCATTTTCTAGACAATAAAGTTGAGGTTTATAGAGGTAATGATAATTGTAGCATTCATGTGGAGGGATTGTTGACTAAGTGTATTTTCACCCTAATATCAGAGCTGAGGACAGTGGGACTAAGGCCAGGGCATACTTGGCACCACCTCTCTTGGTTTTATTTAGAGGCAGCTTTCTACATTCCTCCATAGAGTCACGATCCCTCTACAAGATGAGTAGATTTGAAGGCAGGTTTTTGTATTCTGTATAAAAGGAAGAAAATGGGATGCATTCAAATGTAACTATTTTAATATAGGAATAAATTTTGTGTTCGCATAAAAGAACTGGCAAGTAAAAAGAGTACTGAAAATATTCTCTTGATGCACAAATAACAGTCAACCCTGGAATTAAGAGGCAAGCAAAGCAGAAACTAGAGATAGACACTGCTTATTTGGGGCATTCAAATTAGCTTATAGAAGAATGAATAACATGGAGGTTGTATGCAGGAGGATTTAGTCACTGGATCCAATGACAGTTTAATGACATGGAACTCATGCTAACTGTTGCAGTAAGATGGTAGTAGACAGTAAGACAGAGTCTCAAAGGAGCGAACAGTTCATGCAATCCCGTAAGAGGACACGGGAGAAGTGTGTCACTTGTGAAGGTAAACCTACAAAATCCTTAGAAATATTATATCCTGTGTGAAAATAGGCACATGCTGCGAGAGTCTTATTTTGTTAGGACTTTACATTTTAATGTAAAGTTAACCTAGCTGTGATTTTAAAAGGAATGACTAATCTTTTAAAGAACAAAAATACTGCCAGTTTCTAATCCTTGTCCTGCTTTAAGGCTCAAGTCAAGCTTCTAGTGACATCATCTCTGTCCTCCTCTAAATGTTAGGAAATGTCATCAATTTATACATATTCCTCTCAACTTTTGAAATTGTGAATTCATATGTTGACTTTACATTCACACTTCTAGAAAATGCCATGGCTGCATTTATGGTAAGTCTCAAATCTCCTTTTTATCAAGTATGTTAGATCAATTCTTCTGCAGTCTGTATTTTTATCCTAATGGCTATTAGTTAATTAACCTACTTCATTTTTTTAGATTTATTTATTATTATAAATAAGTACACTGTAGCTGTCTTCTGACACACCAGAAAAGGGCATTAGATCTCATTACGGGTGGTTGTGAGCCACCATGTTGTTGCTGGGATTTGAACGCAAGACCTTCAGAAGAGCAGTCGGTGCTCTTACCTGCTGAGCCATCTCACCAGCCCCTTAACCCTACTTCTTATATTCACACTTTGAAATTCCAAGCCAGGCTGACAACGTCTGTAAGTCATTACTGGAGGCATCATTGGGAACAGAACATTTTGCTACCCTCTAGTGATCATGGTTCATGTCTACATTTCCATTTGTTAGGAGACTCTTACTTTCAAATCTTTTTCTTGAATATACTTGGGATTCAAATAACATACTTGTCAGCACAGTTGATTCCTATATTTCTATTTCTATACTTTTTGAGAGTTGAGTAGTAAAGAAAAAGAAGAAAAAAAGAAAACCCAACCTACTTCCTACAGACTAGAAGTCTTCTTACTCTGCTCGGACAGCTTTGCAAAGCAAGCACCTCAACTTGTTGTACTGAATCAAAACCTTCAACTCTGAAGTTACAGATGTCAGAGAAGAAGGCAGAATTGAAATGGAATTCTCTGAAAAATGCTCTTAATATCACTGTGAGATCTGGGCTTCCTTACAAAAACTTTGGCATCTAAAAGTTTTGTTTTTGTTTTTGTTTTTGTTTTACAAAACTTTGCATTTAAGCCTGCCTGAGTAGATTTCCCTAAATTGTTTGGTCTGTTTCTAACTATTCTAGGCATGAAATTGATGAACAGCCCTGAGAGTTCAGGGTGAGTGCTACTGTTTTTCAGACAGTCCGCATGCCACCATGCCTTGATGCGTATCACCATCTTTACTGGATAAAACGCTGATGCTATTTGAAACTAGGCAATAGCTTTGATATTTAGTTCACAAAGCCTCCGTGAGACCAGAGTTGAGAGAAAAATCACATTTGAGAGCTAAATTGGGTAGTACAATTCAAAACTGTAACAAGGAAAATAATGAGTCACAATTACACAAAATTTTACTTTCAGCTTTTCCAAAAGTACTTACAATCATAAGACCATTTGTTAATTATATTTTATTTGCTATATATTTTTACTTTGAAAAACTAAGTATATGCAAATACCAACATAAAGATGCCCTGATGGAGTCATGGATAGTACACAAAGCATTCCAAATAGGCAACAATGTCTTTTATTTTGCTTGGATTTCTTGAGTATCAGTGGTCATATGAAAGGTTTTCCTTTTCAAACATAATTTCATAGATAAAAGAGCTTATTAGGGAGAGATTCTGTCATAGTTATTTTGCTTTACAGGTTTATGTACTCTAGATTCTCTGGTACACAGTAGACCAACAGAAAAATTAATGTGCAAAATTCCCATTTTAGCACACAAATTAGTTTGGAAGATGTGTTAAGGTCTTTAAACGAGTAATGACCCTTCTGACTTAGATGTGGGGATGGAAGATAAACATGCCTTTTAATCATTTAATAATATAGAAATGTGTGTACCTCAATATCTACTACCAGACTTGCCACTGTTATACATGACCATGAAAACAGAATTCCTACAGCCATATGAAGAAGCAATGAAGGAACATAGCAAAACACAGCTAGGAAAGCAACACAGATTCTCTGTACTGTTTACATACACAAATAATACTTTCTTTGGTTAGTATTTTCCACTTCTCTGCTTGAATTTGAAGTTTGTGAAATAAAATGAAAGACTGAACCCATAAATCTCTACGAGACCGCAGTGAGCCTGTAAACCATCTGCTATGTGTCACTCCACCTTCTTACCCTTGAGCATCAACACTACAACTTGTTCCTATTTTCCATGCTCTCTAGGGTTTAATGGGGAAGGATGAGCCAGCTCTGGGCTAATCATCACCTCACAGAGCAGTCAGTAAGATCCAAATACAGAGTTTATCTCCTTTCAACAACTCTAAGCAAATCACCCTAGATATGAATGTTCCAGCTAATACACTCCTCATGCTAGCCGAGCTATTTAGTCACAGAGTCTAACTACGTGACACACGTTTCTATAATTCTTATGAATTCCACACTGAAAACGGCAAAGACTGACCTCTTAAAGAAAGCTCCAATGTGGAATGTAATAAAACGATCAAGACTGCTTGCCTTCCATCCTGACCTGCCAGGGCGAGTCTCTAAAGATGACTTGTGGCTTACAAAGAGATAACTTTACTAGACGAAGATGTTTTTGTGATAACTCTCAATATATTGCGGGGTGATTCAGTTGTTCAAACACTTTGGGGAAGGACAGACAACAAGGTTTTCTAATGCTGAAATCACATGCATTGAATCATTCTGGGGTTGTAACCATTTTATTCCTTTGATTCTGAACTTTGTGGTACTAAATGAAAGCCCTTTTACAGAATGTTAAAATAAATTAAGGAGGTTTAACACTAGAACCATCAAGCCAGAAACAGGAACTTCATGTCTACTGCCTGTGTCTCCCATGTTAGGATGTTAGACATCACACACATGCTGTCTATGTGATTTAGGAGCTTTTCCAACTCTGTTGCCCATAGAAAACACAGAACCTTGACCTGGACATCGTTTTATTAAATCTGTACAAATCCTCAGAGAACACTTACAGAGTAATTCAGGTTACCACACTCAGGGGACAGAGAAGAACATGTAATTCTCTGTTGTGAAACTGTTCCCAAAATTCCAAAGCATGCTGCATGACATTGTTTCACTTTTCAGTGGGAGTCATTCAGTGGAGTAATTGTGAAAAAATTGGTGAGTCTAGCTATTGATTGTCTGCCCATCCTGGGGTAAGTCCCTCATGCATCACCTTACTATAAAGGAAACTGACTATGCTGAAGGCCTTCAGAAATGCGAGTGACAGTGGATCCACAGGCCCTTGGGTTTCATAGAGGAATATTAATGCAGAAGTTATGTAATTCTAAGGGAGAAAGGACCCAACAGCATGTGGATCACAGGGACATAAGTGCACTGTCCATCATACTGTAGAAGGTCTAGAGTTTTCTAGAACTCTTCCTACTATAACATAGGAATTATAGTGGACTGGCCACTGTCTAATAGAATGTAAGTCTAACTCTACTGCATCACTAGAAAGACAGAATTTACCCTGAGTAACTGTCCCAAGCACTTAAGTATTTCAGAGATTTGGCCAGTTTCTTTTAAACACAGAATTTATAAGTAATTTTACATCCTGGTATGCTATTATAGAGCACAATTTTATGATTTCCTTTATATGCTTTATGGAAAATTAGATTTGCCAAGGAAATCAAGCTCAATCAACCCTAGTTAGCATACTTTACAGAAGGCTATACAAAATGCAAGTCCACATAATAAAATCACAACATACAGAACTAGTGAAAGATTAGGGTACACAGACTGAGTATGGGGGAGAATTTATTAAGTGACTCTCACATTTCTTGCAATGCTCCCAAACCTCAAATATCCTGTTCCTTCATTGCCAGAAACTATCAAAATAACTCACGAGGTTCCATAACCAAGCAAACTAGAATTCTCAGTTGTCCTTTATATCTCAAAAAGTGGTACAGAAGTCTTTATGAGAACACTCATTCTGCAGCTTTGATGCAGAATGTAAAGGTGGCAAAAATTTCCAGTAAGTTTCAAAGCAAAGTACATTTTACAAAAGGAAACAGTGTTTCACATTTAGTGACTAATCAAGCAGCACCAGCCATACAGGAGTTGGCCTCTGGCATTCCCCTGCTGAATGTCAGCAATCTCCAAGGACATTAATGTTAGATGAGGCTGTTCTGCCATGAAAATACATCAAGACAAAAATCAAAATCATTCTGTATTCACATAGGACACAGAAAAAAACACAACTGGCTTTCCCCTCCCCACACTCCCACTAATGCTGACAGTTTATGCTATGCTGGGGGCACAGCCTTATCTCCATCCAGATTATCTTGCCATCTAGTTACAAGGTGTGAAGATCCTCACTCAACAGGGGCTCTCACTTTCTGAATGTATTCAACCAACAGAGGCAAAGAGTCACTTCCCTTCTGCTGATCATTTCACATGAGACAGAAAAACGAACCTTTCCTAACATCTTCTAAGAGGTCCTCAGTTCCTCAGAGTCTGTGTTCTTCATGTTTGTAATAATTAAACATGGGAAGCTACTTGAGTAATTTGACATTAATGCTATGTATTAAAACTGCAAAGGATGCAGCTTAGTATATGTACAAATATACCCCTAATTGAAAGTAAGAAAGGTTTATGTGAATGAAAGTACAAATATATCAACTACTGAAGAATACGAATATGTCAACTCCTGAATGTATAACTTCTTGAGATCACAAATATCCGAATTTTGAATTTTAATTTGAAGCTGAACATAAATTGCGATGGTTCTGTGGAATATTTAAACTAGTGCTTAGAGAGACGCATGCTTGCAAGCTAGCAGAAACAAGAGAACTGTATCACAGTTTGCCATAAACTAGATTAATGGAACCTAGGCAAGTAAAGCCAAATGATGTTAATTTTTTTTAAAAAATGCAGTTACCAGTTTGAGGCTGTACAACTCTGGAATCTTCAGATGTCTTAGCTCCAGGTACCACCCATGGCTCTTCACTTGAAACTATATCAGAGGGAATCAGAAGGTGCTGAATGTACCAAGACAAACAGACTGCTGGGATAGGTAAGTGGGTGGGAAAAGGTGCACTGCAAAGCTCTTATGGATGCAATCTATAGTCACTGTATACACAAAAGTCAATCCAGACAGCGAACAGCCAGGTAGATTATGCAGAAGTAACAGGCATGACTTTTGATGATGCTGTATGAAACCTAGTCAAATAATACTTTTATTTTCCTTTTCAATCAACCAACCACTGATTTCCCTGAGTTGACCAAGAGCATTAGTGTATTTAGCTTCACAGAGAAAGGACTCTGTGTTCTAAAGAACCGATCAGCACTCGCCTTATGTGATGTTTGTGATCAAGTCCAGGTCCCCATACATAACAGGCCAGCATTCTGTCACTGAGCTACATCTCAGCCCATCATGCACATTCAAAGCATCAAAAACAAAGCACTTCTATTTACCCAAGGAACCCCCTGGTTTCTCCGATGGAAAGACTGGTTTTGCCTCAGGAAACTCTGGGAACCTTTTTGGAGCTAGAATAAAACACACGGGGTAGTTAGGGTAGGTACATAAAAACCAAAAAGGTTTTTAAATATTTCAAAGTTACTGAAACAACAAATACAAGATTAAAAATATCACCCATAGGTAAAGCAAATACTCAGGACTATTTTTTTTACTTCTGTTTCAATGAAAGATAACTGGTTTTTTCGAGACATCGTGTAACCTAGGCTCCCTTAGAATCCATGATCCTCCTTGTATGTGTTTTTTATGTTCAGTTATTACAGGATGGACCACCATGTCCAGTGCATGATTCCTTTTTATTTTGGCATTTATAATTAAGCCACTAAATGAGGCATTCAGGCTTTTCATCTACATTTACTAGCTTTCTACAAGTTCTGAAAATCTATACATTTATGTGTATAGATAAAATTCGCTTTAATTCAAGCAAAGCCCCGAACACATTGAATTAGAAAACATCTGTGTGAGAGCTTTACAAGTCATAAGGCACCTATAGAACTCTATGTATATTCTTCTCCATTTTACTACTTCATTCATAAAGAAATTCTAAGACTCCTAAGGAATCTATAGAAACATCTAATATGTCTTATCTGTAAAGATAAAGCTAGAAGTGAATAAAGACCCCTGGGCGGGAGGAAAGATAAGATACCAATTTAGTCAGTCTCATATGATTCTGAGTGAAACAAAATAATAAAATAAAATAACAATGTCACCACCACCAAGAAAACTACCCATGGCTTTGTCATAGGAAAAGCCTCTTTAAGGCTTTAAATTATAAATTTAAATTATAAATGTTTAAAAATCACAGATTTGGGTGTTGAGAGTTAATTGTTCTGTATTATTTGTCCCTCTTTTCTTGTGAGGAGATTTATTTGAGTAAAGTTGACTCTAAGCATTTTGATTAGCCATGCATAATATTCCCAAGGTGCATTCATTGCAGCTGCATTGTCTGATGACTTTTACCTAAAGTGCTCAAGGGCAATTCAAACTCAGGTATTAGAACAGAGTGTGCGGTGTCTGACGTCTTCTCACTGAGGACTACAATAAAGAAGGACACGGTTAGTGATGTGATGCTTTGTAACAGACTCGCGTGCAGTGAGCCGTCCATGACTTTCATAGAAAGAGCTGGCTTTCCTTGGAAAAGTCACATAGTTGTTAAATGGGAGTTGCCTTTTAGGTCAGAATCATACACGCACAGCCAAACACATGCTGTTCCTTTCCTTCAAGGGAAGAGAACAAATACGAAAAGCAAGATAGATTCTTTTGGGTAAAACCGCAGATAGAAACAGCAGTTACCATGAGCAACTGAAATTCTCATTAAGCAGCATGTCTCTCGGTGATTCTTCCCAAATTTAGTTGGCACAAAGATTTCCCATAGCTAATCTGGGCAGAAATCCCAGAGAGAGAGTCAAGATTTCCAGCAGCTCTCGAGGCTGAAATGCTATATTCCTGTCCACCCAACCCACAAGACGGGGGTCAAAAGAGTCATGCAGTTAGTGCGCAGCATCCACACCTGCCTGTCCAGTGTCACCAGGATCAAGGCACAGTACTAACTCTCCAGTAGGACTTGCCCAAGAAATGGGAATTTTAATTCCCAGAAAAAGAAAAGAACAAGAAGGAGGGAGAAGGGGCGTGGCAGGATAAAGCTATGTTAAACCTATGAGCGCTGAGGTTTGTCATTATTAATGTTCTGTTTTGGGGGTTGCGGGAATGGATAGATAGTTTTTAGTATTACCCAGTGCTGTCTCTGCAGTGTCTAAAGCACTGGACAGGGTGGGCTTAGTGCTTCTTGAAACTGTTTCCGGGGTCACTGAAAAGTAAAACAGAACTGTATGAGCTAAGAGATGATAAACTAAGGAAACCACCCTGGCACAGAACACCTGTTGGCAGTTTACATACCTTTTCAACGTCCTAAGGTGCCGCTACCTACTTCCCCCAGTGCCTGGCTGCCTCTCCTCCCTGATCCACCCTTTATAGGTTGGGTTCACCCAGCTCCTTCCCCATGAAGCCATTTTTTTTTTCATAGCAATCTGAATGTTTTGTTCTCCCTTTCTTTATCTCCACAACTTAGTATGGTGCCTATGGTAAGCAGGCTTGTGATGATTTAAGTGAATAAATAAATGAGTAGAAAAAAGATCCAGGGTTAAATAAAATCATGTCACTAGATTTCCTCTAAACCTCACAAATAACCAGCAGAGCTTAGGGCCAGGCTGAATTCTGGACTGTGTTCAAAATGTTAACCCAAGAGTGGCTTTTTTTTTCTTGAGCTGCTCCATTAAAGGTAATGAAGACTGGGGGCAGAAGATGTGGGGAAATAATAACCATGAACATTGGGATTTTAACATTCTACAAAACTCTGGAATTTTGCAGCAAGGACACATACTAAACAATACTGAATAATAAGCACTGGGGTTTGCCCAAGTATTTCTGAAGTGGAAAGTTCTGGGGAGAGCTTGGCAGAAAGTTGGGAAATCTGAAGACTCTCATCAGACATGGTGCCAAGAGAAGAATGCGTAACGTGGAAGGCTGGGCAGAACGTTTGACACAGAAACAAACTCCTTTAACCACGCCTGTAATTTTCTCTGTATTAACAGATCACATCCAAGTTATAAGAAAATATCAGCTTCGAATCTTACCCAAGTAAATTTTGCTGGTAGCTCAAATGGTTTCCACCTCATCTTATAAAGGCCCATTTCTTACCATATGGTCATACTCTGCTGAGATATATTCTAGTTCAATCTGCCTCTTCAAGTTATTTTGTTACTGCACCAATCTTATCCTCTCTTGACCAATCACAAGCCCCAAGATTTAGTACAAGTGGAACACCACAAATAACTCATGTTATAGAAATGTTATGAGTGAAAAAATCTCACTTTTGATGAGACTTTTTTATTTTTCCTTGAACTCATTGGCACAGGGGCGACATTTCCTAAACAGAACTCCAATGGCTTATGCTCTAAGATCAAGAACTGATGAACAGCCGGGCAGTGGTGGTGCACTCCTTTAATCCCAGTGCTTGGGAGGCAGAGGCAGGCGGATGTCTGAGTTCAAGGCCAGCCTGGTCTACACAGTGAGTTCCAGGACAGCCAGGGCTATACAGAGAAACCCTGTCTCGAAAAAAAAAAAAAACAAAAACCAAACAACAACAACAAAAAGAACTGATAAAGAGGACCTCATGAAACTGGAAAGCTTCTGTAAGACAAAGCACATCGTCAATAAGACAAATTGGCAACCTACAGATTGGGAAAAAAAATCTTCACTAACCCCACATCCGGTAGAGGGCTAACATCCAAAATATATAAAGAACTCAAGAAGTTAAATCACCAAAAAAACAAACAACCCAATCAAAATATGGAGTAGAGAACTAAACCAACAATTCACAACTGAAGAATCTGGAATGGCTGAGAAGCACCTAAAGAAATGTTCAAAGTCTTTATCGATCAGAGAAATGCAAATCAAAATGACCCTGAGATTCCGCCTTAGACTGGCTAAGATCAAAACTTCAGGTGACAACACATGTTGGAGAGGATGTGGAGAAAGAGGAACACTCCTCCAGTGCTGGTGGGATTGCAAACTGGTACATCCACTCTGGAAATCAATCTGGAGTTTCCTCAGAAAACTGGAAATAGATCTACCTGAAGACCAGCTATAACACTCTTGGGAACATACCCAAAAGATGCCCCCACCATGCCATAGGGGCACGTGTTCTACTATGTTCATAGCGACTTTATTGGTGATAGCCAGAAGCTGGAAACAACCTAGATGTTCCATGACAGAAGAATGGTTATGGAAAATGTGGTTCATTTACACAATGGAATATACTCAGCTGTTAGGAATGAAGACATCCTGAGTTTTGCAGGCAAATGGATGGAACTAGAAAATATCATCCTGTGTGAGGTAACTCAGACCCAAAAGGATGTGCATAGTATGTACTCACTAATAAGTAGATATCAGCAAAAAATAAAATAAAAATTACAGATTACACAAGATACAGTCCACAGAACTCACAAAGGTCAACAAGCTGAAGAACCCAAGTAAGAGTTCTTTAACTAATGGCAAGCTGCAGGAAATGCTTGGCCATTGTTTGATTCAAGAAATCCTAGGTAAGGTGGCATTACTCTGACCAAAACTCAGTACTTCTGAGACTAATGTCTCTCCCCAGAAGATTTGGCTGGATAGATTTATTTGGAGAGCAGACATTGAATGTTTGGTAGTAACAATGATAAACTATGGGGACACTGCTTCTCTCATGTTTGAAGGTTTTTGTTTTTATTTCTATTTTTTTTCATTTTTATTTTTTTGAGCTAGACTATACACATTCTCTATATTAGGGCTATTAATCTGCAGGGACATTTTTTTTCTAAATGATTTCAATGCATTTTCATAACCATCATCGTGGATTTATGAGGGATATAAGACACTTTGTTATGTTGATCACTTGTGAAGCTAACTAGGCAATGAAAACAGGTGGGTATTAGTACAAGAGGAAAGTCTAGGAAGCATTGTGTCACCCTTAGTGTAAACTCCCTCAGCTCTGAGGGCATCTTCATCATCAAATTCAAACCTCTCCAGGTGGCTACTTATTGTGTCCACCAATCATTGCTCCATTTTCATCTCTTCATTTCCCAAGCTTGAAGCCCTAGAATCTCCTATTGTTTTATGACCAAAATTAATTTCAATTTTCATTCTTTGCTTTAAAAAAAGTTTATAGCTCACTCACTATTTGAAACAATGTTACGTCCTTTCTCAATAGCAGAATTACAGCTCACTCACAACTATTTGAAACAATATTGCATCCTTTCTTTATAGCATCTCCTTACCGGTTACTGGCTGCCCTGCCACTTTTTCAACCTCTGGCGTTTTAGATTCTGCTGGTAAAGCCAATGTTTCATTCTTAGCTGAAAAAAAGAAAGCCAATTTATTTCCTCATAGTACCGTGTCCAACATTACCTTATTATAAACATAATCAACCACAGAATTTATTACAGAGTTATTAGATTACTGTATGTGTATGAGCCTATTGCCTGCATGTATGTATGTGTACCATGAGTGTGCCTGGTGCCCACTTTGGCTGGAAAAGGACTAGAGGTACAACTGGTTGTGAGCCATGATGTGGGTGTTAGAAATCAAACCAGTAGCAATAAATAATAATGTGTGCTTTTAACCACTGATCCAATAGTTTCCTCAACAGCAACAAAAAATTATTTATACACATCTCTTCCTGCCAGCCAGTCCACTCTACTATCCCTAGGGCTAGTATGAACAGAACACATACTTTCAAGTTCTTCCCTATTAACCTTAGAGTTTCTTTAAGATCTTAATAGGTCCAGCAATGACAGACTCACTATAGAATACTTGAATAGATCCCATCACCCAACTTAAAATTTCTGCAAGGCATACTTGGACCTGCAAATGTTCCTTTATTTATATTCAAGGACAGCTAATTTTTAAAAAAAATCAATACGGATTTTCCATTATTAAAGATGGTAAAAAATGTAACACGTTATAACATTGAAAAAATTGAAACCCACAAATAAGAGACATAGGAAAATAAGCTACTTGGAAAAATGTGTGGCAGAACCACAATGCTTCATTTGAGATGCATGCTAACACATATCTTCTTGTCCAGTTTCTGGGATTTTGGTGTAAAATGGAATTTTTCTTTCTTTTTTTTTTTTTTTTT
>NW_022196894.1:54071621-54074210 GCF_008632895.1 Mastomys coucha | reverse complement strand
GGAAACCTTTCTTCTAAACTTTGGGCGTTTTCTTAAATTCTAAATCAAAATTGCATCCCACCAGAAAAAAAATTCTCAATTTTCAATCCGAGATATCTACAGCCATGTTTCCTGGGACACAGTCATCAGCTAGAAACTGATCTACTTTGTGTTCTCAGAGCTTTTTGAGAATGGCAATTTTATAGTCACCTATGGCCGGCATCACTCTTGCCAGCATTATTTATTTCCTTCTCTAAATTTAATGTGGATACAAAATATGTTTACTTCTTACAGACATGAAAGCAATTAAAAAACAGACACATATCAACTTTGGGTGTATACGTTTCTGTGGACAGGTGTAGTGTGCTGGTCTTAAGCCACTGCTCTTAAGCCAGTGTCTATGCCTTACAGCATGCTTACATCACAGAAATAGTCAGCAACACTGTTCCAATCTCCTTACAAGGACCAAAGAAGTAACAAGTCTGTCTGTAATGACCAAACATACACACCTTTTATTTTATAAAATCTTTTCCCCTCTAATATTCACCAAGATTTTCCTTCTGGATATCTTCCATAGTGACAGCTTTAAATTATTCTGATTGTTATCAAATGAAGACTCATTTGGCTCACAAGCTTCTCATGAGTTCTGCTCCTCTTCTTTTCAATGTATACCACAGGAAGATGAACTCTTCAAATGTAAATTACAAGGTCCCATCCAGTGTTCCCAACTATATTAGGGGAGTTTTGTTACTTTTTAATCTTTCCCCTTAATAATATCCTATGATCTTGATTTTGGTAACCTCTACCTGTCTAGGAAACCTAACTTTGGAACCTTGTCTCTGTCTGACTGTATCTCTATTTCTCTGTCTGTCTGGCCTCCATATCTATCTCTGTCCATCTGTTTCTTAAACTGTTCATGTGTCTGTCTATCTCTTTATCACTCTCTACCTCTGTCTCTGTCTTTCTATGTCTGTCTGTCCATCTGTCTGTCTGTCTGTCTGTCTGTCTGTCTGTCTGTCTGTCTCTGTCTCTCTGTTTGTCTTTCTCTGTCTCTCTGTCTCCGTCTCTGCCTCTGTCTGTCTGTCTATCTGTCTCTCTGTCTCTGTCTCTGTCTCTCTGTCTCTCTGTCTCTCTGTCTCTGTCTCTGTCTGTCTCTCTGTCTCTCTGTCTCTCTGTCTCTCTCTCTCTCTCTCTCTCTCTCTCTCTCTCTCTCTCTCCCCCTCTCCCTCCATGTATATGTGTGTGTGTGTGTGTGTGTGTGTGTGTGTGTGTTCCTTTAGTCTTCCCTCCCTCGAGATCTTAGACTCTCAGTCAGGGACCAAAAACTAGATTGTTTCAGGTTCTTAGACTCAATAGTGCCTTTAATTGACAATCATGTTAACCTAAAAATTCAGTCACAAATTGGAAAACATGGTAGGCCATCTTCTCAAGATATATTTGTATTCTTCATACAATGCTAATTTCTTATAAAGGCATATGGTACTTCTAAATATGGCACACCAGATATCTGAGTAGTTGGGAGCTGGGAAATATAGTTAGACGAGAGAGTTCTAGCATCACTTTGCAACCCATGAACATTTGTCTATACTATACATACCTGCTATCCTGACAGAGAGTAAAACCCTATCCAACTATGGCCCAAACCTCAGTAATTCTTTTTCCTCCATTTTTCTTTTATATTATTTTCAACACTGTTATTTTTCTTAACTTTTGGCAGGGGGTGTCTTAGCTTTGGCAAACCCTTCATAAGTCCCTTAGAGATGAGTGTGTGTAGTACTGACTCCTCTTGTTTATTTATTCACACCATGTGTTCTTAGAACAAAAGCTTTTGCATCTCTTAATGTCCCATGATGGGCTCTGCTGAGGTGGGGTTATTATTTTTAGGATTTACTCCCTCAAAAAACACAACTCTTCTGAATTGCAGTGATAATTAACTTTGGGAAGTTTATTTCTCCCTTGGTAATATAAAAAGTGTTTATTTCCATTCAATTTTGTGGAGGGAAAAAGGGAGTTTTGCCCAGCAAAACAATCAATTAACAAAATGAAAAGTTGCTTACAGATTGAAAGAAAATCATCTGGAAGCTATGATTCACATATAGACTCAACTTCTAAAATATAAAAATATCACCCATAACTAGGTACATTTTATAGCATAATAGGATTATGACTGACAGCAGTTAATGTGACATTTCCAAGTAGCAGCTAGAGAGGAGTTCTAATATTCTCAATGCAAAGACATTGCATATGTCTGAAGTGATAAGTATGCCAATTATCCTGAATTCATTGTTATACTTTGTATATCCACATTGAGCTACCCCTCATATACAAATGTATAACTGCCAACAACTAAAACCAAAACAAGATCTGATATTCTGAAACTGCTAGGGGATAAAGAAGGAAGTACTTCAACACCTAGGCATAGATACGAACATTTTTGATAGGACTCCACAAGAAACAAAACCAACAAATAGGATCTCTGGAAACCCAGAAGCTTTTGTACAACAAACATAATTATAAATAAATAAGCAAAGAAGCAGCCCACAGAATGTAAGAAAATATTTTCTGGCTATACATCTTATAGAGAATTAGTGTCCAGAATATACAAGGAAC
>NW_022196894.1:54066008-54071611 GCF_008632895.1 Mastomys coucha | reverse complement strand
AAAAAAAAAAAAAAAAAAAAAAAACAAAACCCTAAACATTTAGAAAACAATTTAAGAAAAAAAAATGGGCTAAACAGAGTTCTCAAAAGGAAAACTTTAAAAAGTGTTCAAAAAACATCCTAGAGGATGGCTCAGTGATGAAAGTACTTATCACATAAGACTAGAGAGTTCAGATCCCTGAAACTCACTGGATGCCATGTGGGCATGCATGGTGGCCTAGCTATTATTCTGCCCCCAAATGGCAGAGACACAGGATCCCAGAACAAGTTGGCAGACAAGACTAACCAGAACAGTAAGCTTATGTTTGATTAGGAAACCCTGCTTCAGTGAACACTCTGGAAGAGTAATTCAGGATGATTTAAGCATCAACCTCCCTCAGTCCTCCATGTGTACACATACACATATCCATGAGCATGCATAGACATATGCCTACACATGCAAACACACATACAATAACTCATACATACCACCTAACACACATGAAAGTAGAAAAGGAAAATTTGACATCATTTGCCTTCGAAGTATCCCCCTGTTCTGTCTCACTTCAGTCTGAATAGCCATCATCTAAGTTTCAGATCTACTGCCAGAGAAACAACTTTGAGCCCAACCTGATAGTCCAATGTGGCTACCAGAATTATCCTACGGGCCTCTTTGAAGGGGATTTTGCTGGTGTTTTCTTACTCATACAAATTGTACCCAGTCCTTTCTAGAAGAAGGCAGCAATATCATTGTAAAGCACACAATCATTCTTATGTTCCTTTTATGTCAGTCCCCACTGAAAATGCCTAATGGCTGCTCATAACAAAGCTCAATGAGTATAATTTAGGAAAAGTTCTCTACCTGAAAAGTATGCCTATTCGAAAGGGTACATTTCAAATCCTGATGCCTATTCCTCTCCCATATGTATATGCATATGTGTAAAATAGCTTTCCTTATGTATGATTGGTAGTATCTGACATTCCACTTTTCCATACTCATTATTTTTCCCTCAAATGGCTCATCTGAAATATTCCTTACATGGTCGCAGTGCAGTATCATCCAGTACTGGTTGGTGTGCATTGAAATGCCTTTGCTTACCTAATTGTGCTTTGAGAGCATCTGAAATCTCAAGCATTATGGATGTGGGAAGTTTTACAGTGGAATCATTAAGACCCGGAATAATAAGATGAACTGTAAGAAAATAGATATAAGTGTAAGAGGAGGAAGAAAACATAGCAAACAAAAACAAACCACGGAGAATCATAAGGCTTCTGCTGAAGCCAAAGGTGGATACCTCCTTCCGGGTGAACTCCACATTCAAAATGCAGAAGAAAAATGACTGCACTTTTTAAAGAGTTTTTCCCATATGTAGAACTCATCAACAGAAATTCCCTGGGTTCATATTCACATATTCAAAACTTTCCCATGGACTATAGCTATTTCCACCCTGTCCCCTTTTTAACATGCCAAGATAAAGGTGGTGTCTCTTGGTTGGTGGCTTAGAATGGACACAGCCAAGGAGTTAAAACAGTAAAAGGAAATGTATGGACACTAACTTAGCACACTTGCTCTTAGTACAAAACCCCACTAGAACCATGTTGTCAAAAGATAGACTAGACTGCCCATTCTAGATACACATTTTGTGATGGACTTACCCAATATTGTTCCTCCAAAAGGAGTCTTGTCCGGGGATTTGGTTGAAGCCCTGTGGGTAACATTCTGAATAACTGGTGAAATATAAAAAGACAAGAGTGTGGTAAAGATGAACACAGGAACCAACACAAAGCTGATGGTGTAAAGCTACCTACTGTCCCTCGTATAGTTTTAATCTAAATGTGTCAATTAAGAGAAGCAACCCAGTGGGTTGGCTACAGAGTCAACAGAAGAACTGCACATGTACTTACCTAACCATCCTTGCTCTTGCTAACAAAGCCTGTCTTTACCACCCTAACATAAAGTATCCCATACTAAATAATGGAAAATACTCTATTCTCTATGCATTCTGCCCTCTTCACAGAGCAACTAAGAATTAGCATAAAATGTTGCAATGCTAAGACAATATGAAATTAGAAAACGTGTATCTTCAAATGGAAGAATCTTTCAGTGATTCCAGTAGTACCTGGTCCTGCCTTTAGTTTACACTTAGGACATTGTGTTTTCTTAAAAGGAAGAATTATTTTAAGGCTTTAGCTCTTCTACCAAGAGTTTTTTTGCTGTAAATAATGGAGTCATTTTAATAATTTGAAAACTTGAAGCCAAAACAAAAATGACTAGACACTGAAATGAAATACAGCATTGTAATTCTTAAAATGTGGACATCTTTATTTTCCCTAAGTGACTGCTAAATCAGAGTTTTTCCTTGTGTATGCTACCTTAACCCTAAGTAAAACCCACATGTTTAACTATTATTTTAAATATAGCACATGCTATAACTGTTTTGTGTCCCAAATAGTATGATTTATTTAAGGGTTTTCATATTGGTACAACAGCAAAAATTATGTATGAACCACAAACTTACTTACACTAATTTCTTCAAATGTTTTCCAAACATTATTGTTAGAAAAACTGAGAAAAGAGACACTGTATATTTATATGAGTTGAACAGACTACTACAATAGTTCCTGAATACACCAGACTAGTTACCTTGCTTGATGATTGTTATTGGGATTAGCTTCCTTGGGACATATGCTGGCTGGAAAGAGAAAAAGTAAGTCAGCTTTTATATCAGCGTTCATTAAAAAATAAGCCAGACTTCTGAGAGAAGTCCTTTCTTGTTTTCAGTGAAATCACTTACAATGGAGGCTTAATAGTCACTGGATAGATATTTAGCGTATATGTTTGCCTACATTGTACTGAACTCATTTGCTTCCCCTAGAGAAAGCCACAGCCGCACAGAAGCAAGTCTTCAGAATTCCCATTTACTTAGAAATTACAGTAGAAAAAAACTGAGTACTCTATATAGAGAGAGCCCATTTGTATTTTGTTTGAGATATGGCCCAGCCATCTTCTTCACCCTTTATCTCAAAAGATGCCGGGCTGCACATTATCTTTTAAAATCAATCAAGTCAAACTATTTGAGTATGGCCTACTAATGCTGCTGTTACTGCAGATACTATGACATCCACGAGCTTTTAGTACCACCATTTATTGCCCAAGAGCGAAGAAAAGTAACTTGAAACTAGATATTTCTTAAAATTGAACTGGAACTTAATCATTCTGCCATCCTGCCTGGATTTATACGTGGGGGAACTCTAAAGGTCATGACCCAAAGATTGATATGGATGATATGTCTTTCCCTCACCCAAACTGTCTTCCAAGTCCCATGGGATGTTTGGATGTCACTCAGTGCCTAGGGATAGGTCTAGACAGGATCACATGGCCAAAGGTGAGGTAGATGAGAGACGTATGGAGAGAGTTGGTAATGAGAACAGTGAGGAGTCCCAATAGGAGGATTAGAGATGAGTTGTTGAAAGAGAAAGAATGGCCAGTTTTTGGCACTTGGTTTAACTTGCATACACAGGATAGACACAACATGTGCAGATCTGCCTATTTTGAATGTGCACTGAGTATGAGGCAATACTAAAATAGGCATTCACAGTTGTGACTAAAAGAGTATGGTAACATTATTATTATTTTTCAGGATGGTAAAGAAAGGCCATAACACCAACCTTATTCTAGGCTATCTCTCTTCCTATATTATGTTTAAAAACTGTAAAAGAATCTACTATAATTACTGGATATTTGTTTTTTAAAGTATAATCTTTACATATTGACCCAGATAATTATCAGTTGGGTACAGATAATTATATATGCAAGTATATTTATTACTAGAATTAAAAACAACTTCATTACCCAAAGTTTGGGTTTTATTCCATATGCTATAGTTTAAATAGTTTGCTTCTATTTAATATCCAGAAAAAATATGAAGACTATAAGAATAAATTTAGACTCACACTATAACTCAATTTTACAATACACACACATATATATACATACATACACACAATAGACTAGAAGGAAATACATCATAATTTGAACAGTAGTTATTATAAGCTGACATTAATTTTTATGCATATACCTTTATTTGCCAAGTTCCTGAAACAGGTGCATTACAATATTTATATTCAGAGAAAGATGCTTTTATGTTATTTTGTCTGTTACATGTTTCCATACTGCAACTTAGGTCACCACCACTGGTGGATGGAACAATGATTGAAAAATAACTGCCATGATTTTTCTCAGGAGAGAACATGAAAACCATATGAATAGAAGGAGAAAAGGAAACAAACCTTCACAGCAAAGAAAAAGAGTATCAGCTATGGTAGGAAGATCTCTTCTGGCTTCATCACTGTGGCACTTATACACAGTCCCCACTGAAGACAGGTCCCTGCCACTTTATGCTGCCCCACACACCCACCTAACAGCAGGCAGTCACTGTTCTGCATGTAATGTGGAAATACCCCCAGCATGTCTCTTTACCTACCACTTCTAAGAATGGTTTTTACATGTGAACCGTTCACATTTGGTTTTCTTGCAACTGACACTTTTATATTTGTCTATAAGCATGTAATGCTTTTAAGATACAATGTGATGTTTTGACAAAGGTATACAACGTGACCCATCACTCTTGTGGTAAGAAATTTAAAATGCGTTTCAATAACGCATTTAATTGTTGCTTTCTACTGTATAATCATTCTCAAGAACCTCTTCCTCCTGTCTAACTGAAACATTAGCATGTCCTTCTTCCTCAGTATCTGTCTTCCCACCCTTAGCCACCACAGTCTTCTCACTACCCATGACATTAAGACTTCTGAGAATTCTGTATGTCTAGTAGAGCAAGCTCCGGTCACGAGAGCCTCCTGAGTAGGAAACCAGGTTATCTTCCTAGTACTGATAGGTCAGGTCTATAACTACAGTTAAGAAGACATCTGTATATCCAGCTTGTTTGCCCTAGGAGTCCTGCCACAGTATTCTGCACAATGTGACATTTCTCAAAGACTGCTAACACACTTTAGCAGAAACGCCTGCACATGGCTGTGTTGTTCACCTCTGAACTGAATTATACCAAATTACAGTTCCTATGCGACACTGATTTGTTTCAGATAAACTTTTTTTTTTTGACAAATGGAAAATATTCCACTCATCACATGAATGGAACAAAGTTTCTGTTCTGAGTTCTTGCTTGAGTACTGACCAATGTTTTATTAAGCTGATGACAAGAATATAGGTACAGGGTGTGCTGCCAAAAATAAGGAAATGATTTAGCTGCAGAATGCATTTCATTCTAGACCTGTAATTGCTCTCTTGCCTAAGCTGTAATCCAAAGGCTAAGACTAGACCAGTGAGCATCTCCAAAGATATATCTCTGAAGATAGATTCAAGGGGATCAAGAAAGTCCAGCTATTCGATGTTTAACAAAGACAAAAGTTCCCACCAGGAAATCCACACTGAATTTTTCCTCTGTATCTGCTTATGAAGTAAAAGTAAAAGAAAACATCTGTCATCTAAAATCACTAAAAATCAAAATATAATTCTTAAGATACCAAGATTTAATCAATTATAGTCCAATTTCATTTGTGTTTTATTTTCTCTCTCTTTTTTTTTTTTTTTTTTTTTTTTTTTTT
>NW_022196894.1:54058283-54065840 GCF_008632895.1 Mastomys coucha | reverse complement strand
ACTCAGAAATCCGCCTGCCTCTGCCTCCCAAGTGCTGGGATTAAAGGCGTGTGCCACTACTGCCCGGCGTGTTTTATTTTCAATGTTTAAAAATAAATATCAGCTAGGCAGTGGTGGTGCACACCTTTAATCCCAGCATTTGGGAGGCAGAGGCAGGTGGATTTCTGAGTTTGAGGCCAGCCTGGTCTACGGAGTGAGTTCCAGGACAGCCAGGGCTATACAGAGAAACCCTGTCTCGAGAAACCAAAATAAATAAATAAATAAATAAATAAATAGATAAATAAATAAATAAATACCAGTATTACCCTTCCCTGTTTTCATAGGCTTGCTTTTGTGAACATTGATGGATGGATGCTGGGCCATGGATATAGATAATAAGGAACTATGGGTATGGGGCCAGTGTTGTACTTTGGTGTGAATATGTCTCTCAAAATATGTGTTAGAAACTTAACCTTCAGTACAACAGTATTAGCAGCCGTAAACTGTACAAGATGACTAGATCATGACAGATCCTCCATTGCTGGGGAGTGAGTTAACCAACAATACTCTGGGCTTCCTAATTATCTTGCCTGGTTTCTTGTTAACTCAATACCAGATAGTTATCTGGGAAGAGGAACCTCTTTATAGCTATCTCAGATTGCACTAGCTGTGAATAGACAGATTAACCATTGTGCTACACCTTGAGCAAGATAATCAGAGTGTGAAGTTGATGCCACTCAGTGTGGAAATGACAGTGGAACAGAAATGGAGAGCCAGTGGAGATAAACTGAGTGTGTTCGTGTGTGTGTGTGTGTGGGGGGGGGGGTATCATGCTATTATATTTTTGCCATGATTAGAGAAAGCCTTTGATTGTGCAGAAATAAATACAGCAGCAACAGCAATACAAGAAAATTTGTGTTAAATTCACCTTTTGCACTATAACAACTCCTTTCCCGATACAATATTGAAAATGAGCTTTACTTAATATTAGTGCTAATCAAGGCAACTATTAGAAGGTTGGTCCATTTGGCATTTTTGTGGCATCAGTGTCCATTGAGGATTTACCTTTATTTCAGGCCCTCAAAGTTTCAGCTGCCCATCTCTGAAGAAGCTAAAGGGTGTTTGAAATTTAATTGCAAGAACTCAAGAGCAAAACCACATGAGAGGCACTTGGTCACTTTTAAATTCTGCTTTTAATTCACTTTAGGATGATCTAATGAAAGTTACAAAACATACTATTTCGGTCTAACATCTGGATAAAATTGACTTTAACATGCCCCTTTTGAAAGTATTCAAGTTTCTGGTTATAAGAAATTCAACTGAAATAAGACATAAACCTCTGGTGAATGGTGATTGTGTGTGTGTGTGTGTGTGTGTGTGTGTGTGTGTGTAAGTTTCTGCTTAAAAAAACAAATGTTAAGAATGAAGATGTCTGTTATATTCATGCTATATAAATTCTCTTTCTTCATTTGTCTGATCAGTGTTATACTTTACACATTCATTGTACTTTAGTGAACCCCTGTGAACATGTGTTGGACTAATAGGTACAGACTCTTATCACACCTGCTGGGCCTGGGTGTAGAGTATATGGTACACACAGTGTGGGCTGGCATGGTGCTGTGGTTTGAACGTGCCATTCAAAAACATGTGTTAGGAACTTAACCCTCAGTGCAACCATGTTGAGAAGTGAAAATTTTAAGGAGACTCTGAGGGATCCTCCATTTTGTGGGAGTAACTTTCTTAAAATAAGTTGATTTTGAATGGAAAATGAAGTGGTAGGATTTGTACCATAGTTTACAGGAACACAGATTCTGAGAAAAAATGAATCAAATAAGTTTATATTTCAAAATATATTCAAATGTACTACATACTTCAATAATTAGTGGTGTTTGCAGTGGTGGTGCATACCTTTAATCCCAGCACTTGGGAGGCAGAGGCAGGTGGATTTCTGAGTTCGGGGCCAGCCTGGTCTACAGAGTGAGTTCCAGGACAGCTAGGACTATACAGAGAAACCCTGTCTCGAAAAAACAAAAAACAACAACAACAACAAAAAACAAAAACAACAAAAAAAATTTTTAGAGAGACAATGTATTTAAATTTTAGCCATTTGATATTTTAAATAAAATCTAGTAACAAATATTAGGTGATGGGCATGTACTTTGAATAAAAAGTCTGTAGTCTAGTGCATGCAAGGAATAAATACAAAATTACATTAAGAAGAAATAGACTCTGAAAAAGAAAACATCACAAATATTATAATAAACATTTTCCCTTATATGCATTTTATATGATGCATTTACGTTATATATGAAGAATCACAGTTTTGTTAAAGCCTAATACTTTCTGTTATCTAGAGATAAAGATAGGAGTGACATCATTGAGGATACAAACAGCCGGTAGTACAAAGGCACTAGCCAATAAGAAGAAACCCAGCCTCGGATCCTTGGCACAACTTTAGTGGGGCCTGCCAACAGAATATATGCCTAGTTATATAAATTATTGCATGCAATGTGGCCATGGGCATGAGATGGAGTGATTTAATGCACAAACTTTTAGCCTAATTATTAGTTATCTTTTAGAAAGGATGATCTGATGTTAAAATACTTCTGTGTCAAATACTCCTTTTAGTAGGGTATTAGAATATTTTGTGGTTTCAAAGGTATAGATGTGAGAATATCAAATGAAAAGAGTCAACAGGTTTTTTTTGTTTTTGTTTTTGTTTTGTTTTGTTTTGTTTTTTTGGTTTTGTTTGTTTGTTTGTTTGTTTGTTTTTACTTAAAAGTAAGAGATCACATGCCTCTTGAAATACTACCTTTTAAGATTGGTCACAAAGAAGAAATGGGTGAATATTTGGACAAAGACTTCATTTGGACTGAAATATACATCTGAAATATTAATTCAACTTCAGAACAGATTCTACGTGACCACATTATGACCAAAGGTTGTCCTGTGTGAGTCCTTTGAGCTTTCCCATGTCTCAGGCTGCCTGAGAGCACAGAAGTCAGCTCATAAGACACTTTTCTGCTATCCAGAGGATGCTCATAAAGACAGTATCACAGAGCTTTGAAGCAGTTTTTCAATGAACTTGGGTTTTCCTTTGGAAATAACCAAGAGTTTTAAAGTACAGCTCATCCTAGCTGGCTGGATTTGGGGGTGCTCCACCTCACAGCTGGAAGTGATACAACTTTGGCTCTGTGTCACAGATGCAGGAAGTTCCTCCCCAGCCCTATCACAGCTGTTTATGAAAACAAAAAGAAATTAATTCTGTTGTGGCAAAGTCCCAATCATTGTTCCCAACCTCACTAGTAACATATCCTACATGAAGTATTCTGACAAAAATAAATAAAAATGATTGACATATAGTAGTTGAAATAGAAGGAATGAAAGAGATGACATCATTAAATCACATGGAGATTAGGCAAGAGAGACAAGAGGGTATGGGATAAGATTTGCTCCCAAGGAAACCATTTACAACAAAGAATGAAGAATGTTCTACAAGAGAATGAAACTGGAACCATATCCTACTGTTCCTCCTGTGCAATGTAGAAGGTTTGTTTTTCTCAACTCCAGAAAGACAAAAGCAAAGAGACTTTCAAGTCTCATGGCTCAAGCCATGCTAGTAGGCAAACTGATCCGTTGGGAAAATGTAGACCTGCTTCCGCCCAGTCCTTGCTGCTGGGACAGAACCTAGTTGGTCTGTTCCCATCATGACTCCATATCCTGATCCATCCTAGAAGACCCACACTCAGAATAGTTGGTAAGAACCCCCCACCCTACCCCCATCCCACCCTCACCCCCACCCCAAGTTCTACAGATGCTACTGGGAGCCTGGTGGACTCTGGACCCATCAATCACCAAACCCCTGCCCTCCAAATACCACTCCCCTTCCATTCCTTCCACCCCATCCACCCGGTCCTTGTTGCTGGGGCAGACCCCTAATTGGTCTGCTCATGTGAAGAATCCATATCCTGATCCATCCTAGAGGACCTGCTGCACTTGGAGCAGTTGTCTGAAGGCCTCCCAGGAGATCTACTGATGCCAAGGCAACAGATCAGCAGCTTCTGTGCCCCTGTGAAGAGCCCTGAGTTGGAAGGCCCCACAGGTGATCTGATACAGCCAGGGCCGAAGGCCTACCAGGAGACCTGAAGCAACCTAGGGACAAAAGACACAGACTCCATACAGTCACCCAAAACCACAAACACCAGGGATATCCAGATTGTGGAAGGCAAGCACAAGACCATAAGCAACAGAAGCCAAAATATGTGGGCATCATCAGAAGCCAGTTCTCCCAACACAGCAAGCCCTGAATACGCCAACACACCTGAAAAATCAGGAATCTGTCCTAAAATCCTATCTCATGAAGATAGTAGAGTCCTTTAAGGAGAATATCAATAACTCACTGAAATAAATACAGGAGAACACAGGTAAACAGGTGATGGAATTGAATAAAGCGATCCAAGACCTAAATGTAGAAGTTAGAAACGATAAAAAAACAAAAATGGAGGCAAACCTGGAAATGGAAAACTTAAGAAAGAGGTCAGGAATTACAGATGTAAGTATTACAAACAGAATACAAGAGATAGAAGAGAGAATCTCAGGTACAGAAGATACTGTAGAAGAGATTGACACAACTGTCAAAGAAAATTAAAATTATAAAAAACTCCTAACCCAAAGCATCCAGAAAATTCAGGACACAATGAAAAGACCAAATCTACCAAATCTAAGAATAATCGGAATTGAGGAAAATCAAGATTCCCAGATCAAAGAACCTGAAAATGTCTTCAACAAAATCATAGAAGAAAACTTCCCCAACCTAAAGAGATGATCATAAAGTTAAAAGAAGCCTATAGAACATCAAATAAATGGGATCAGAAAATAAAATCTTCTTGTCACATAATAATCAAAACATGCTCTGTGAACCATTCCTGCCAGTGGAGAGCTTGTCTCTAGGGAGTGCTCTGACCTTGGGACTCGGGTGAGATCGACATTTTCTCTCTGGTGACTGTCTGTCTAAGGTAGGACCAGCCAGGAGCACACCGTTCCAAGAAGAAGTAGAGCAGCTGGGACAGGGTTCTTGCTGCACCCATCTGCACCCAGAAGGTGAAGCTGATCCACAGTCCTCTGGGCACAGGTCTTGCCAGCAGAGAGCTGATCTCCAAGGACTGCTGCCACAGGCTTACAGACCCACAGGAGGAACAACTCCAGCCAGAGACAAGAACATCTAACACCAAAGATTAACAGATGGCGAAAGGCAAACACAAGAATCTTACCAACAGAAGTCAAGACTACTTGGCATCATCAACCCACTACTTCCAGAACACCAAGTCTTGGATACCCCAACACACTGGAAAAGCAAGATTTGGATTTAAACTCATATCTCATGATGCTGATAGAGGATTTTAAGAAGGACATAAATAACTCCCTTAAAGAAATACAGGAGAACACAGGTAAACAGCTAGAAGCTCTTAAAGAGGAAACACAAAAATCCCTTAAAGAATTACATACAGGAAAACACAAACAAACAAGTAAAGGAATCGAACAAAACCATGCAGGATCTAAAAGTGGAAGTAGAAACAATTAGGAAATCACAAAGGGAACAACTCTGGAAATAGAAAACCTAGGAAAGAAATCAGAAGCCACAGATATAAGCATCACCAACAGAATACAAGAGATAGAAAAGAAAATCTCAGGTGCAGAAGATACCATAGAAAACATTGACATGACAGTCAAAGAAAACACAGATGCAAAAAGATCCTAACCCAAAACATTCAGGAAATCCAGGACATAATGAGAAGACCAAACCTAAGGATAATAGGTATAGAAGAGAGTGAATTTCTGTTACATCCCCTCTTCACTTCAGTCATCCATCGGACTCCTAGCAGCCTCTGTTTGGGGGCTAACACCTGGGAGCTAAGACAGATGCTCTCTGTTGACTGTTTGTCTCTGAAGAAGCGGCCTGACCACGCCCACCACCTGAGTATGCCAGTCAGCTAGGCCCCTGAAGATCTTCTGAACCTGGGGACTTTGGCACCTGAACTTTCTTTGTAGTGTAATCTAGAGACTTGTTTTCAGTTTCTCCTGTAACTATAAAAACCCTGGTTTATTCTCAGTAAAGTGGAGCCTTGATTGGGATGCAACTTGGCTTCATGTTTTCTCTTTGCATTTCAAACCCTCTATTTCAGGTCCTTTATTCCCTCCTGGCTGAGTAGAACCCTGTTCGTGAAACTGTGGGCAGTTTCAAATTTCAATTTAAAGATTTTCAATTTAAAGAGCCAGTAAATATCTTCAACAAAATTATAGAAGAAAACTTCCCTAACCTAAAGAAAGAGGTGCCTGTGAATATACAAGAAGCCTAAAGAACTCCAAGTAGTTTGGACTAGAAAAGAAATTCCTCCCATTACATAATAATCAAAACAACAAATGCACTAAACAAAGAAAGAATATTAAAAGCAGCAAAGGGAAAAGGTCAAGTAACATATCAGAATTGCATCAGACTTCTCACCAGAGACTTTGAAAGCTAGAAGATCCTAGGCAGATGTCATACAGACCCTAAGAGACCACAAATGCCAGCCCAAGGTACTATACCCAGCAAAACTCTCAATTACCATAGATGGAAAAACCAAGGTATTTCACAACAAAAACAGATTTATACAATATCTTTCCACAAATCCAGTCCTTCAAAGGATAATAAATGGAAAATTTCAACACAAGGAGGGCAACTACACCCTAGAAAAAGCAAGAAAGTAATCTCTCAAGAAAACTAAAAGAAAATATCCACATGAACACAATTCTAACTCTACCAACAAAAACAACAGGAAGCAACAATTACTTGTCCTTAATATCTGTTAATGTCAATGGATTCAATTCTCAACAAAAAGATATAGACTGACAGACTGGATATGTAAATAGGACCCAACATTTTGCTGCACACAGGAAACCTACCTCAGTGACAAAGACAGACACTACCTCAGAGTAAAAGGCTGGAAAACAATTTTCCAAGCAAATGATCACAAGAAACAAGCTGGAGTAGCCATTCTAATATCAAATAAAATCAACTTTCAATCTTAAGTGATCAAAAAAGATAAGGAGGGACACTTCATACTATCAAAAGTAAAATCTACCAGGATGAACTCTCAATTCTGAACATCCATTCTCCAAATGCAAGGGCATCCACATTCATAAAAGAAACTTTACTAAAGCTCAAAGCACACATTACACAGCACACAATAGTAGTGGGAGATTTCAATACCCCACTCTCTGCAATGGACAGATCATGGAAACAGAAACTAAACAAGGACACAGTGAGGCTAACAGAAGTTATGAAACAGATGGATTTAACAGATATCCATAGAACAATTTATCCTAAAACAAAAAGATACACCTTCTCAGTACCTCATGGTACCTTCTCCAAAATTGACCATATAATTGGTCACAAATCAGGCCTCAACAGATACAAGAAGATTGAAATAATTCCTTGTATCCTATCAGATCACCATTAACTAAGGCTACACCTCAATAACAACATAAACAATAGAATGCCCACATACACCTGGAAGCTTAACAACACTCTACTCAATG
>NW_022196894.1:54056817-54057466 GCF_008632895.1 Mastomys coucha | reverse complement strand
AAGTCTTGGAAAGATCAGGAAGTCAAGGTGCATATTTGAACATAGTAAAAGCAATATACAGAAAACCAATAGTCAACATCAAACTAAGTGGAGAGAAACTTGAAGCAATCCCACTAAAATCAGGGACTAGACAAGGCTGCCCACTCTCTCCCTACCTATTCAATATTGTACTTGTAGTCCTAGCCAGAGCAATTAGACTACAAAAGGAGATCACAGGGAAACGAATTGGAAAGGAAGAAGTCAAATTATCACTATTTGTTGATCATATGATAGTATACTTAAGTGACCCCAAAAATTCCACCAGAGAGCTCCTAAACCTGATAAACAACTTCAGCAAAGTAGCTGGATATAAAATTAACTCAAGCAAATCAGAGGCCTTCCTATACACAAAGGATAAACAGGCAGAGAAAGAAATTAGGAAAATAACACCCTTCACAATAGTTACAAATAATATAAAATACCTCGGTGTAACTCTAACTAAGCAAGTAAAAGATCTGTTTGACAAGAACTTCAAGTCTCTGAAGAAGGAAATTGAAGAAGATCTCAGAAGATGAAAAGATCTCCCATGCTCATGAACTGGTAGGATTAATATAGTAAAAATGGCCATATTACCAAAGGCAATCTACAGATTCAATGCAATCCCCATCAA
>NW_022196894.1:54046413-54056444 GCF_008632895.1 Mastomys coucha | reverse complement strand
TCTGCTCTAAGATCAAGAATTGGCAAATGGGACCTCATAAAGTTGCAAAGCTTCTGTAAGGCAAAAGATACTGTCAATACAAGACAAAATGGCAACCAACAAATTGGGAAAAGATCTTTACCAACCCTATATCTGATAGAGGGCTAATATCCAATGTATACAAAGAACTCAAGAAGTTAGACTCCAGAGAACCAAATAATCCTACTAAAAAATGGGGTACAGAGCTAAACAAAGAATTCTCAATTGATGAACACCGAATGGCTGAGAAGCACCTAAAGAAATGTTCAACATCCTTAGTCATCAGGGAAATGCAAATCATAACAACTCTGAGATTCCTCCTCACACCAGTCAGAATGGCTTGGATAAAAAACTCAGGTGACAGCAGATGTTGGAGAGGTTGTGGAGAAAGAGGAACATTACTTCATTGCTGGTGGGATTGCAAACTAGTACAACCACTCAGGAAATCAGTTGGCAGTTCCTCCGGAAATTGGACATAGTTCTACTGGAGGACCCAGCTATACTACTCCTGGGCATATACCCAAAAGATACTGCAACATGTAATAAGGACACATGCTCTGCCATGTTCATAGCAGCCTTATTTATAATATCCAGAACCTGGAAACAACCCAGATGTTCCTCAACAGAGGAGTGGATACAGAAATTGTGGTACATCTACACAATGGAGTACTACTCAGCTATTTAAAATAATAAATTTCTGAAATTCTTAGGTAAATGGATGGATCTGGAGAATATCATCCTGAGTGAGGTGACCCAACTACAAAAGAACAAACACGGTATGCACTCTCTGATAAGTGATTATTAGTCCAGAAGTTTGGAATACAGGAAGAACAACCCACAAACAACAAGGAACTCAAGAAGAAGACCAAAAGGTAGATATTGCATTCCTTCTTAAAAGGGGGAACCACATACCCACAGAAGGAGTTGCAGAGACTGAAGGAAGGGCAAGCCAGCCTAAATATAGCTATCTCCTGAGAGGCTCTGACAGTACCTGACTAATACAGATGTAGAGGCTCACAGCCATCCATTGAACTGAGTACAGGGTCCCCAGTGAAGGAGTTAGAGAAAGGACCAAAGGAGCCGAAGGGTTTGCATCCCCTTAGGATGAACAACAATATGAACTAACTAGTACCCTCAGAGCTCCCAGGATCTTAACCACCAACCAAGGACTGCACATGGAGGGGTCTGATTGTTCTGGCAGCATGTGTATAGTAGAGGATTGCAAATTCGATCATCAATAGGAGGAGAGGACCTCAGCCCTGTGAAGGTTCTGTGGCCCAGTGTAGGGGAATGCCAGGACCAATAAGTGGGAGAGGGTGGGGTGGCAGGCATGGGGAGGGGGGGAGACAACAGGGGTTTGTTTTTGTTGTTTTTGTTCGTTTCTTTGTTTTTGGAGGGGAAACTGGGAAAGGTGAAATTTACATGTAAATAAAGAAAATATCTAATAAAAAAAAGAAAAGAATTCAAAATATGTAGGTGGAATTTAACAACAACAACAAAGAGATTAATTTCTTTTAAAGCCAAACTCAAAAAAAATCATAAGAATGGGTTAGGGAGAAGGATCCAAATCAATGGCATAGACCAGAAGCAGACAGGACAAAGAATACTGAAGTAACAAGAGAAAAACATCATAAAGGAAACCTCAGGTCACATCATAAAGGAAAACCCATCAGAACAGCTGAATTCTTCCTGGAAAGTGACAGCCAAAGAGCCCGGAGTGATGCTTTCCAACATGACCACAATCAATGCATATAATGGCCTCGGTTCTACAATGAAAAGGCACACAATGGCTATATGGATCAAGGCAAAACAGCCATTTATCCATTGTCTACAAGAAACACATTTTAGCTTCAAAGACAGCATGCATTTAGAGTAAAAAGATGAAGAAAAGAGTTCCAGTCAAATGAGGCCAGGAAGAAAGCAGGCATCACTGTCCTATGGTCTGGCGGGGTAGACTAAATCAACCTTAGGCTGATCAGAAAAAATAAAGGGCATATTATTCTCATCAGGGGACAATTAAGTAAGAAGTCATCACTATCTTAAACACATATGCACCAAAATCTGGAGTATCCAATTTTATAAAAATTTGCCATAGTTGATTTTATAAAAGGCATACTACTGAGATTATTTTTAAACTTTCACTGCCCCTAGCAGTTAGGAAAATGCAAATCAAAACTACTTCAAGATGGCATCTTATTCCAGTCAGGATAGAAAAGATCGCAAAACAACTGCCAAATGCTTGAAGGGTGCCAGAAAAAGGGAACCTTCATTCACTATTGGTGGGATGGTAAACTGGTCCAGCTGCTGTGGAAATCAATGTGGAGAATTCTTAAAATGCTCAAAACAAATCTACCGTATGATCCAGTTATGCTAACTCCTCGGCATATGTACCCAAATGACTCCACAGATACTCATCAGTCGTGTTCATTACTGCTCTATTTACAATAGGCAGAAAATAGAGACATCCCAATACCCTTCAACTAACAAATTGATAATGAAAATATGGTATGTACGCACTATAAAATACTCTTCAGCTGTGAGAAAGAAAAAAAAAAAGAAATCATGAACTCCACAGGTAAATGGGTGGAACTAGAAATGACTATATTAGGTACACAGACCCAGAAAAATAAATGTGATATGTTTTTCTCTAATTGGAAGCCCCTAGCTCCAAATCTTCAGATGAGAGTAAACAACCCAGAGTAACTACAGGTACAAAGAAAGTAAAAAGGGACCATTCCCAGGGTAAGGGAGTCAGGGAGTAAGAGAGAAGGGACTATTAGGGTCCAAATTATCTGATTAGAAAAATGAGAAGAATCACACTAAGCCCCTCTTATGCCCATTTGATTGAAGGGTTTCTTCTCAAGGTGTATAATTCCAACACACAGCAACTCAAGTCAGTACAAAGTTCTCATTCTCTCACCCCAGTGGCTCTTCTGTCTGCTCAATAATGTAACACCTTTTACCTTATATCTGTGTATGTGATGTAAGATACAAACCATCTCTCTCACTGATGACTTTAACCATGCCTGACATTATACATAATTGATAAGATGACTCATGAGGACCATTTACCGAACTGAGAGAAAATGGTGACGGCTTGTAAACCTCAGAGTTTCTTGAGTGTTGGAGGTGAGAACTGCTACTCTCAAACCATGCAAACATTTACAGAGCTGACTGGAGGTTGGGCACATTTCAAAACCAAACTGGTTGTTTCATCATTTCAAAACATAAAAAGATTTGAACTTTATCAATGTGCCTAGGACAAATAGCTGTCAGTCAGCTCTTAAAGTGTTTTATGAAAAACAGCTCACTCAGTGGTTGATAACAACGGCTGCTCTTCCAGAAGACCTGGACTGGCTTCTGAGTTATATGTCTCAGAGCTGCCCTTACCTCTAGTTCCAGGGATTTGATACCCTCTCCTGGCCTCTACAGGTACCTGTACACATGTGGTATACATACATAGGCGCTCTCTCTCTCTCTCTCTCTCTCTCTCTCTCTCTCTCTCTCTCTCTCTCTGTCACACATACTAAATGAACAAATCCTTAAAAAACATCACAAGACAGAATGAACAAAATCTCAAAACACTCTAAAATATACAAATACTAGAATAACTGCATCAACTCTCTGAATTGTAGAGCTTTAAACAAATTAGAAAGGGTCTAGGAGCATATGTCTATCATTTGCAGAAAAAAAGCAGCTAATTTCTAATTGTTCGCATTTTACTCAGTGTCCAGTAGATAAACTTGGTACCTCACAGTAGGGCTGCCCTCCTCCTCCAAGTAGAAACACAATTATATTATTTTGAAAGAAAAAAAAATCTTAATAAACTGGCACCTACCACTGAGTGGACCTGGTCATAAGTGCTTTGAATTTTCCCATTTACTTTGTTTTTACCTGAAAATAAGAAGGAAATGTCATTATTTTTATTATTCCTGCTCCTTAATCAGTTCTCTCTCACTGTGGGACAATGGCAAAGCCACAGTTCTTTTAGTTTCATTTACTAAAATTTCAAATATTGATTCCGATGATGTGTGAGGAAGAGAAGTTGAAGCCTGTGGTAGGCTGTGTCACTCCACTGGCCTGCCTTCCTATGTGATGCTTATACATATTGACATTTGATTTGCCAGCTCAGCTGCTGTTCACAGGTTAAATATATCTTTTAAAGTACTACAGGGACATAGCTGGAAACATCACGCTGTTCATTATTTATTTTTAAAACCACATTATAGTGATATATAAATGCTATTTACTTTTGTATTTTTTTAAATACCAGAACATGTTGACTATTGAAAATAACTGAAAGTGAACTTATTTCATATTTTACACCTAGTGAAACTATTTAAACTAGACAACTAACAAAAGAATTAAAAAAATACTTTATTGGACTAAATAAATACTTACTTCCAACAATAGTCTTATGATTAAAAATCTTACTCCAAATTCCACCTTCTATATTGTCTTTCACACCAAATTCATAAACTGTGTTGGGCTTTAGATTTTCCACAATTGTTTCAGTAGCTGGGCAGAGTTGAAAAATCCACTTCTTTTCTTTATCTTTTTCTCTGTATCGAATTGTATAAAATCTGTTGAATAATGAAAATATGATGTTTGAAAACACAGAGATATGAAAAATACAAGTCCAAGTTTCTAAGGTTCATTTTGCTTTTGCATACACTCACATATTGGTATATGTGTACATGGGTATGCAGGTACTTGTGTGTCTATGTGTACAAAGGACCCAGAAAACATTGCTGTATCTCTCAGGCCTAGGGTTACAGGGGTTTATGAAATGTGTGGCTTATTACGTCCATGCTGGGACCTAAACTCTGGCGCTCACGATAGGAGCCAGTAAGAGCTCTTAATTGCTGAGTCATCAGTCCAACTCCCTCAAGTTTCTAAATACACATGCGACTTCAGTCAGATTAAATATTGAATATTGAATATTAAATATGGAACTGTTCTGATTTTTTTAAAGCTTATCAAAATCTGTGCTTTTGCTTTATATCTTAATTTTGAAGTCAGTTTGTCATGTAGCAGCATGGTTAGGTGCCAACACAACTTTGGAATTCTCACTATACTTATTAACTTCTTAGGGACATGAAAGAGAAAATGCTAGATATTCATCCCTTTCCAACTGCATAGAGAACAGAAACAAAGTGTTATAAACAGTGTGGTCCTTTCCTTATTTGAAGAATTCAAGCCTTCTTATTCCATGGAGGGCTTATTAAAAGTAGTATTTTCCAATTTGGTAAAAGACAAACCTGAGAATTTATGGTATATACAGGGCTACTTTTTAAGATTAAAACACAATTGTTATTTTAAAAAGCAAAGTTGATAGTTAAGCTAAAGGTACAATAATAATGTAAAGCATACATTTAACATCATCATTATATATTTGCTTCAGGCCACTCAATACTCCAGTTTAGATGTCGTAGTAAGACAATCTCCAGCATTAGGCTTTGCATGTTTAACTGTCTCATTTAACTATCTCAAAAATATCTTGAATGGTAGAAATTATTAATCCCATTTTATGAATGTAAACCATCGCCGGGCTTTCCCAGTATTGCCGGCTGCTGTCCTTTGCCATGGATGGTAGCAGAACCACAAACCACAGAAAGCTTCACTGGATATGTTTTTAACACCCCCTTACAGTACTCCAGGCTGCAGGTCGGGGGAGCGAGATTCACGCTACTCTACAGACCGAAGGGAATAAACTGATATAGCAGAATCAACACCAGTGTATGCAAATGGCATATCAGATAAAATAGCACACTGCAAGATGAAGTGTATTAGTTTACATCATTTACAGAATTATGAACATGAAAATCTCCACATTGTTCCCAGTATTAGAAAGAGATAACAAACAGAATGAGAATGTCATATTTACAGTTGAACTTCGATTACTAGTGAGTAAGCCAGGAGATAACTGGTATCACAGGTGATCTTGACAGATAAGTGATTCATATAATATATATGTATATATACATATATATATATATATATGCATATACATATATATGTAATTGGTTTATTTGTATTATAAATGAATATAATTGGAATTGGAATTGCTGGAAACATTTACCAATATCCTTTGGATAATACAGTCACATGGTCAGGTGCAGCAGAGAGAATGGAAAGTCTTGCACTATACAGAAACCACAGGTATCAAGAGGCTAAAAGCGGTTTAGGCTGCAATAGCCAGGTGTCAAGCCATGTAGTCATTAGTCCATTTTTGTCCAGGAGAGCCTTGGCATAGTCCTCCAGCCAAGTGCCAGGGCCCACTGTCATTCCTTTATATTTTTAAATACATATTTTAAGCCAATAGAACAAAATAATAGTTGCATATATATATATATATGTTTATATTATATATATATATATACTTACATATACTATTTAGAGCTTTTTAATTACCCTTATATGTTTTTCTCAAAATTTAGTATGACTCCCCTACTCCACACCTTTTGAAGGTAAATTAACTAACTGGTTTTATTTAGGATTTTAAGGTCGCTCACTTATTCCAGCTCAAAGCATTTACCAGATACCCACTAATGACTAAGTTTACTTTAACCGTCATTACCTTCTCTAGGCCCACATTCTTTTTTTTTCTTTCTTTCTTTCTTTTTTTTTTTTTTTTTTTTTTTTTTTTTTTTTTTTTTTTTTTTTTTGTTTTTTTGTTTTTTTGTTTTTTTGTTTGTTTGGTTGGTTGGTTTGGTTTTTTTCAAGACAGGAATTCTCTTTCCAGATCCTGGCTGTCCTGGAACTCACTTTGTAAACCAAGCTGGCCTCAAACTCAGAAATCCACCTGCCTCTGCCTCCCAAGTGCTGGGATTAAAGGTGAGCGCCACCATCGCCTGGCCTAGGCACACATTCTTGATGATACAAATCAAGAGAATCATAAGAAGTGGGGGCCAGGACTGAACATAACTATGGACTTTGCAAAGCAAAGTAACAAAGTTTTCAGACAGTGCCAGGAGGGTATTAAGCCAAAGGTTAAACCTAAGTGTATGTGGGGGAGAATGTATGCCTAGCTCCCAGGGCCATAAAGTCAGCAGGGGCTTTAGATTTTAGGAACTGAGAGCCGGGGAAGAGTGTTATTATATGCAGCCTACTTTCTTAGTAGTTGCAAAGCCTAGACATGCTTGCAGTCAGTCAATAGCTTCTCTTTTTCCAGCAAAAGCTAATCTTGGGCTCCAATCCTCCTTTCCAAAAGAGCAAAAAGTCCAATGAGTGAAGGGGGCTGTTTCAGCAAGAGTGCTCATTGCTACCAGTAACAAATGTTATATGATACGAGTCCTCTGTGTCTTGTAAGTCAAAATCTCAACAGTGATTTATGAAATGCATCACTTGACAAGTATGAATTTTTATTGTCCTCCTCCTTTCTACCCATTCCTGGCTCTTAAGGGATCTTAGAGAAATGCTGTGAAGCTAAAACTCAAAGCTGATGAGCCCTTACAACTCTGCCCCAATAGTAGGAATATATTTCTGAGGACTTAACACCAGGCATGAGTCAAGATCCCATTGCTAGCTGAGCTGCTGGGCACAGACCCAAGGTTTCTTTCTTTTCTTTCTATTTTTTTTTTTTTTTTTGAGACAGGATTTCTCTATATAGCCCTGGCTGTCCTGGAACTCACTCTGTAGACCAGGCTGGCCTCGGACTCAGAAATCTGCCTGCCTCTGCTTCCCAAGTGCTGGGATTAAAGGCGTGCGCCACCGCCACCACTACCCGGCATGGCCCAAGGTTTCTAATCAGCTAAGTGCTAAGTGTTGTATAGCCTGCCAGTGAAGACAGTGGAAGAGAATGCTCCATGGTCTCCGAAGACCCTCAGCTTCACATTAAAAACAATTCATCCTGTAAAGTTCATCTGTTTCAATTTCAACACCCCCTCTTACACCAAGTTCTTTATGTATACAAGCCACTGTGCCTCCCTTCCTCTATAACATTCAGGCTGACTTTTCTCAGCGCTATATAAATTGAAATGTGAATAAGGTATGCAGCCTCTCAGTCTTAAAGAAGAGAGCAGGTGTTATCCTGGAAGTGGTGAAGTAGATTCTTCTTGATTTTAAAACCAACTATGGGCCTCTTGAGACTGGGCACTGCTTTATAACCTGACATGCCATAAGTGCTCCATTAAGATTGTGCAATGAAGAAGACAGAAGCCTAGCTTCTCCTCAGGTCATTTTAAAATTAGATTGCAAGTGCTCTCAGTAAAGTTTTCCCATCATCAGCAAAGAACAATTTAAGCTATTGGGTTTATATTTATATTTTGCAAATTCACTTTTCCTGAGGCCTGCTCAACAAACCATTTCCCTAAACTTGTCATAAGTTGAGGCAAAACATAATAAAAGCTTGTGTTGCAGAAGACTTCATATTCTTGTTAATTTCAGTTTGTCTGTCAATAAAACCTTAGCAAAGCAAGACTTTATGGAATTAGAAGAGGCCCCAGAGCAGCTCCAGCTGGATGACAAATCCTTCATCTTTTTTTCTAAGTCCTAAGCTACTCTTTCTGGTCTGCTCTAAATTTTGTTTCTGCTCTGCAGCTTGGCAAAAGAAAATGAAAGCAAACATTAAAGGACCCAGAATCGGAGAACAGTCAGTTCACTATTGCTCAAGGCTTTTTAAACTTGTCCTTTTACTGTGTATTCACCTTAATGTATAGTCAACATTATCTTCATTGTCTGAGAACGTTCAAGATCGAATGTTACCTTTGTGAGATTTTTGTGGATGATTAAGTTTGAGCACAACCATATAGAAAGGCAATGGGTCTTTTTAAACTACAGATAGCAAGCTGGAGCATAGTGATGCTCACTTGTAATCAAAGCACTAAACTGGAGAATCCTGAGGGCTACCCTGGGCTACCCTGGGCTACACAATAAAAGCCTCTTTTTTTAAAAAAAAAAATTTCATGGGGCCTTCAAAAGTAGGTAGTGGCTTGACCATAAGCCCACTGCCAACAATAGCATGGCCTCATGAGGGCTGCTTCTTCATAGGAATAAATTTTCTCAAAAAGTTTGGACCTAAATACTGTTTGAGACTCTTTATACAATTTTTTTTCAGCAACAGATTAGATATTCTATTCTAAAACCCTCCCTGAGGCAAAAAGAAAAATAAAATAAAGTTTATAATGTAGCAGCTGGCAGTGAACTATACTTAGGGGAAAAGTAGAGAACATCAAAATTAATGCATTCCTTGCAAACTCTCTCATCATTAGCCCTGGTAGACTACACTTTTACAGCAAGAGTTGCATTTTGACACAACTACTATTTCTCAAAGCATGGGCCCTATATAATGTTCCCTACCCCATATCTAAAGATTCCTCCTAATATCCCTTTGCTAATGTTCTTTATAGTGACTGCAGCCCCCCACACCCATGGATTCTGTCCATGCTCCATCCTCCTTGTGCATCCCTCCTTCCTTCATGGTAATTTCAGGAGATAAAATACAATATCCTTTTCTCAAAAGTAACCTCCTTGCTAATTTATCCAAGTTTCTTACTTTGTAATCACATCAACTTTTTTTTTTTTTTGATCTTCCAAGGAAATTGTGGAGGTGTTTTGAGACCTACCAAAGCAACAATAAACTCAACACTCTCTGAACTTTGTCATTGTATTTCACTACAAGCATAACCTACTTTCTTCTACTTCTTAGTGATGAAGAAGTATACATCCCTTATCTTTAGCAGATGAAATCTAATTATAAAATATAATGAATGATCTAAGCTTCCATAATTTTCAGGTCTGCCTGAATGACTCAGGTCATCCTGAGTCCAGTCTTTGCATAACCCATATTCCTGTGAATTTCCAAGGCTCTTCTCCCTTCATGTCTAATCTTTCTATCAGATCCATGTATGTTTCCTCATGTTATTTCTCTTATACTCATCTTTTGTATTCTTACAAAGTATTTAAGGACAAGTATATTATTTTTGAATGCTTGTGGTAATTTTCCACCTAATCATCTGGCTAATAATTCTATAGAGAAGATAAGAATAGTAACTTAGAAAATGTTACACAAT
>NW_022196894.1:54044667-54045635 GCF_008632895.1 Mastomys coucha | reverse complement strand
GTTTTTTGGAGGGGAAACTGGGAATGGGGAAATTTACATGTAAATAAAGAAAATATCTAATAAAAAAAGAAAAAGAAAAAAGAAAAAAAGAGAAAATGTTACTGAATTTTGTAATCAGTTGTTCAGTAGTGACTAAGAAGATCAGTGAAAGAGTAGGAAGAGGGTAGGAGACAGGGAGGAGGGGTGGGGATGCTGCAGAAATCAAGAACATAAGAGTAGCCTTGGGGATTAAGGAGACTGAATAGAAATATGGAAGATAGAACAGAATCAATGTTAGCATCCAGAACCTGCCTGCGGCAGATATGTGGGCGGGTCCACAGACCTGTCGCCAGGGCAACGGCGACCATATTCCCAGAATCCATTGGGCTCAGCTCCCACCTTTACCTGCATTACTACGTCACCACACATATAAATATATGGGTAGTTCCCTCCATCTTTCTCTCTCTTCTTCTCTCTCTCCCCTCTCTCTTCCTGCGCTGCTGTCCCCCTACCCCCCTTCCAATTAAACCTCTTACACATGAAACTGCCTGGGCTTGGTGTCTGCAGACGCTTCCTGCCGCGACTCAAAACCCATCATTTTGGTGCCGAAACCCGGGAACAAGGCAGTTTGCGTCTACCGACCAGCTCCTCCCCGCTGGGACAGACAGGGCACACGGCCACGTGGAGCGGCCGCTGGGACCCCGGCTGCCAGGTAGAGCGGCTCCCGCTGCCACCGCCGCACAGGGAACGCTCCGAGTACCCCACGCAGGGAGCACTCCCAGTACCACCACAGCGGCTGCCGCAGCACCCTGCGCAGGGAGCACTCCCAGTACCACCGTAGAGGCTGCTTTTCTGCGCGCGGAGAGCACCACTCACCTGGAGACTGCTCACCACTTCTTGCTAGAGACACCAGATGCCGCCGGACACAACAAACCTACAGCCAAGCGCCGCCAGACTATGAACTCTTAACCACGTGAGCCGTACCCTAC
>NW_022196894.1:54038915-54040979 GCF_008632895.1 Mastomys coucha | reverse complement strand
ACATAAAAAACTTCAGAGACCGCGAGACCTCCAGTTCTGAGATTTTCGAAAACCCCATATGGAAGTGGTTACTCCCGTTTGTAAGTCCTCTCTTAGTCATCTTCCTGGTGTTATTATTTGCTCCCTGCCTCATCAGACAGGTTGTCCTCAGAGTTAGCAACAGAGTTCAAGCACATTTCTTAGGGTAGTCCCACAAAAGAGAACTGTTTTACATACTAGAGAGTAATCGAACGGCTTCCCTCACTCAAGGACATTAGCTAGAACTGTTAGATTGGAACTTCCTGGTGCTTGCCTCCAGCAAGACACAGGGAATTAGCAGGAACTGCTAGATTGGAACTTCCTGGTGTTTGCCTCCAGCAGAACCAGAGAATTAGCATAGGAATACCAAAATAGCCCCAGCTGGGAGGGCACCACTGCTCTTCTGCCTGCTTCACACCTGGGTACCTGATACTACTGACTTGGATACCTGATCCTACGGACCTTGATGTGTCGGTCACTTGCCTATGTGACTTCAGTCTTGTGCTCTGATCCTATTGACCTTGCTGTAACCCTCGCCAGCCTATATGACTCTTGTCATCTGCTCTGCTTGCTGTATGCTATTTAACCTTGAATTTTACCTTGTGCAAATACATTCAGATTCAGCACAGTCTTGTGTTGACTGTTTGTCATCCGCCGACTTACTGCCCACCTGACCAGAACTCTCATCCTGTGGAAATTGGGGTCCCCGTAATGAACCCAGTCCATGGCAAAGAATGTGAGAAGAAATGGAATCAGGCATATTGAAGTCAGAAGCATGATCCTTGGAGGAGAGAGATGTGAGCAGAGGTAAATGCTAATTTGAAATGGAGGGGCAACATTAGTGAAGGTATGGTGGACTAAGGTAAGGAAAACAGCCAGGGAACCTGGCCATGATATGGAGTATAGAGAAATGCTTTGGTTGGGACTGTATATGTGAGAACAGAGAAACCAAAGATAAGGACACAGATATGAATATTTTTCTTGAGCAAAACCAGTGTGACCTGGAACCTTTGACACCAGAAAATGAAATACAAAAAGTAAATGAATATTTGAATTAGTGTAAAAGGAGAACTCTAATACATATCAAAGAAGTTAGGGAAGTGAGATGATGTTTCCAGAAGGGTATTAACTCAATTTTGTCAAGTTGTTTTGAGTTAACAGTGACACAGAATGTAAGGAGAGTTTCCTACTTAACTGTTTAGCTCATGTTTACTGCTGGCCTAGGGACATGGCCCCTACTGCCACACATCATTATACTGAAAGGCAAGTCACAAACTCGAGGTTCAATCAAGTGAGAATCCACAGACAGGGGAAATACCCACTTCTTAGAAAGTCAACTAGCAAAAGGAAATCATAATAATAAAAGTTAGTATCACTCTTGAGTGATCAAAAGAGAGAACTCTAATTTGGTCAAATAAGCAACCAAAATATGAAAATTTTAGACAAATCAGTAAATAATAAATCTTTAATAATCTGGCAAAGTGCTGATAAAACAATCTTGAAAGTTTTGGCAAGCTAGAAAAACAGGGAAGACTATGGATCAATCAATATTAAAACAAATTTCAGTTAAACAAACCAATCTTATCTCTTCCTCAACATCACAAATGTTACTTTCTTCCATTGAAACCCGTTGAGCACAAAGCCACGAATAAAGCACAAAAACTTTTCAGCATGAACTATGAAAAGTATCCAAAATCCCAGGAGACCCAGACAGACTGTGTGTAAGCAAGAATAGAAATGAGAGCCCATGAATACATACAAGTGAAATCAGAACACAAAGCTTCTTTTTGGAAACTTATTAAGTCAGAGCTTTGCTATGGAAAACCCAAAATCCGAGGCATAAGGGAACAACTTGCCTGATACATTCTCTGCATGGGATAATGGAGATTTTCCAGAAACCAGTGTTAAATGTTTTTATAAATCAGATCTTATGGAAGGACTTAAAGCAACCTTTAAGAAGGTATTGCTGGAGAGGATCCTCCACTCCCAGGTGCTCTGACACACCCAAGATCAGAGGTGAGCAGGAACCAACATCTGTCCCAACAC
>NW_022196894.1:54033483-54036439 GCF_008632895.1 Mastomys coucha | reverse complement strand
AATGAAGTCACTCAAGTCAAATAGCTTTGACCATAGCAGGAAGTCTGTATCCAAAAATCGAGCCTACAGTTCCTTTCTTGGTGCAGCAGAACTATCAACTCTCAGCTTAGCCACAATGGAGCTGTGGACTAGCTAGTCCAACAATGGCTGTCTACCAATGAAACGTCCAAGGATTCAGTAGCTGTTCTATCCATGAGGCTGGATGGCTGGATGACTCAGATGATCTTCAGTATATACTGGATGTGGAAGAAGTAGGCTCTAATGCCAGTGATGGAAAGGATTTGCTAGCAAGAGGAATTCCACATATTATAGAAGCTGTCACCAGAAGCTCAGGATTCCCTGCTCTGGAGTGACTCCAACTCTAAAATTAAACTGGATCTTCTCCTATAAATAAATATACATATCAATAACCACAACAAGCATCTTCAGAGGCTCATCTCCCAGGTGATTCTAGACTCTGTCACAGTGGCAATTAATTCTATCCATCACATGCAAACCTGAGGCATATCCTATCATCTCAGTCAGCTGTCATGCTAACAACTTGCTACAGAAAATAAGAACTGTGTTAGGATGCTAAATTACAAATGTGTTTGAAATTAATATAGACCCTGAACTCCCATCATTGTGAAATATTTGCTATGCTCAGTACTTTGAAGCTTTCAAGAAGTCCAGAGATGTAAATGCTAACAGTTACAAATCTTTCTCATAAAGGCCTAACAACAGACTGACCATGTGAGCCATCAGTTTCACTACTAGATGCCCAGCCAAAGGTGAAATCATTCTACCCTAAAAGTGCAGCACTAGGCATAATACCTAAAAATATCAGATCAACCCAGATACCTTTGTTGGGTAAATATGGCACATACACATGTGCACACACATGTATGTGACATCTATATACATACACACACATATATGTGTATGTGTACAAACACACATGAAAAAGGACCAGAACACTGTCTTTTGCAGCAATATGGTTGGAACTAGAGATGATCATCTTAAATAAAAGACTCAAACAAAGAAAAAAAAAAAGAAGGTATTGCTGCCCTTGGTGCTGTGAAGGCTCTATGCCCCGGCATAGAAGAATACTAGGGTGGAGAAGAGGGAGTGGGTGGGTGGGTGGATGGGAGAGCCCACTCATAGAAGCCGGGGAAGGGGGAGGGGATAGGGGGTTTGTGGAGGGGAAACCAGGAAAGGGGATAATATTTGAAAGGTAAATAAATAAAATAACCAATAAAAATAAAATAAAATAAAGAAGGTATTGCTGAAAGAAAACCTCAGCTATATTAGTCTTATAATTTTCAAGACATAATCATCCCCTTTAGCTGTTCTGACTTAGTAGATTGGTCTAATCTCATAAAATGCAGCACAAATATATGAGAGTAGATCTCTCCAAGTCTGTTTTAATTATTTGCAGTTCTTATAGATGCATTTGGGTGTTTATAATGTGTACAGCATTTCCAACACTTTTAAACAAGCACTACTTGTTTTTTCTCAAACACGACAATAGCTTTAGAATGTCAGCTCATTATTAACTGTGCCAACCTGGGAGCAAAGAGGCCCAGGGAAGCAGAATCTACAAGTACTTAAAATATTCCTTTTCACCCATGACTCTTTTGTTTTTCTCCAAGTCATATCCTAACAGGTGCCTAGTTTGCCAACTCAGATTTAAAAAGATGCAATTATTTTACTTACTGAATCTTTTGAACACTTTATTCAGAATTTTAAATACCGTGATTTGATATACATGGATACTTGTATTTAATGACAAGGGCAGGGCCAGAATTTGGTGAGCCAGAGTAAAGGTGAAATGTATTTAAGGTCTGAGGCAGAGAAGTTTAAAGAGTCCATGGCCTGTGTAAAGATGGTCAGCCATTTGCTCTGACCAACCTCCTCTAAATTCTTTGTCCATGTTTGCTGCCAAGTATGGCAACCTTTGTCCATCAGAACCAAGTGTAGATAAATTCTTCATGGAAAGGTCAGTATTTCTGAAGCATAAATGAAGGAAAGTCACTAGACACTAGAGGATACTTGTTCCACGTGCTCCAAGAATTCCCCTGGCTGCTATTGATCTTGACAGAACATGTCATTTCAAGGATCCATCAGGCAAGCTGAGCAGCCATTAAGACCAAACTGCATTTTGCTGTAAGAGTATCAAATTGCTTTCCTTCTTTTTCTCCCCCTCATTTGTCCTCTCTCTCTCTCTCTCTCTCTCTCTCTCTCTCTCTCTCTCTCTCTCTCTCTCCCCCTCTTTTGTAAGAGGGTTTTTTAAAATGAATAAAAACAAACCACACATTATTTTCTCAGTGTTGGCATACTGGACTAGTCCTCTAAAAACCAAAATTATTGTAAGACAAATATGCACTTTCAAGAGTGTATTTTCCAAGTAAAATAAGTCTCAGGCTTAGTGGTGAGTAAAATAAGGAATATTTCAGATTCTTTGAAACATTTTAAAACTATTTTTTAAGAGCAGTTTTGGAAGTCATCATCCACACGCTATTTTATCCCTGTGGACCATGGACATCTGAAGGAAAATTTGATTTCAAAGTAATTTAAGAGGTACTTTTGGGCACTTCATTTCAAGCACAGTTTAGACAAGAATAGAACCCTACAAAAATAATTGCACAGCACAAAAGTTCACATGATGTACTCAACTATCCCTAGTGCAAGGGACAGGCAGATTGAGTGTAATTCATGGGTCAACACTACTCCCAGAGAGCGATGATAAAAACTGCTGAAACACACAATGCTGAAGAGGATTTACAGCATGCACAGATAAAGGCATCCCACCAACATTCCTGCAATACAGCAATTCCAGTTGGAAGTACTTTCCTCTTAAGAGAGATTAACTCATATAAAAATGTGCATACAAGACTTCATGTATGTGAGTTAGAATGTGCATAGCTGGGCAGTGGTGGTGCATGCTTTTAATCCCAGCACTTGGGAGACAGAGGCA
>NW_022196894.1:54026050-54033473 GCF_008632895.1 Mastomys coucha | reverse complement strand
TAGTCATAAAATCATCAATACATTTTTAATTTTTATTTTATGTGTATTGGTATTTTGCCTGCAAGTATATATATGTGTCATGTGTATGCAGTGCCCTTGTAAGCCAAAAGAGTTATCAGATCCTCTAGAAGTTGAGTTAAGATGGTTGTGAACATCTTGTGATTGCTGGGAATTAAAACTTGGTCCTCTGGAAGAGCAGCCAGTGCTCTTAACCTCTGGGCTATCTCTCCAGAGCTATCAACATGATTCTTGTACCCACCATCAGAAGAATATATAATGACCTAGGATAATGGAATAAAAAATGAATAGACTTTGATGTCTGCAATGTTAGAAATGTAATTTTCAAAAGCATGCTGGTAGAATGAAGACAGACCAACCCTCCCTTACAATGTTATTCCATTTATACAGGTTTCTAGAGGAAGCAAAACTAATCCATATGGACTGAAAATCTAATCAGAGGATGTTCTAGAATTCTATTTATTTATTTTCTCTCTTTATCAATTAATTCTTTTGAGAATTGCCTACAATATGTTTTGATCATTTTACCCCCCAGCCTCCAACTAGAACCACCCTCACTTCCTACCCATAGCTCAACATTGTTATTAGACATCACAGGCTAGTAGATAAAAATCCCACAGCAAGGAAAGGGTTTCTTCCTTTAGATGTTGGCCAATGAGCTGCCATCAACACCTGAACATTGCTACTGCTCTTTGTTACCTCCTAGAACTCGACAATAAGACCCTATTGCTGTAGTCAGAGAACATGGAGAAATCAAGCTGCTCCCAACCTGGAAGTTCATCCTTACCATACTGGCTTGCTTTCATGGTGTTTGAAGGTGCTATGCATGCTACCAGAGGAGAAAATCATCTCCATCTTGCCTAACTGTGACCCCCGAGGGTTACAGGAATAGTTGGTCTTTATGCTCGCCAGGGCAATTGTGGAATGAACATCATGGGAATAACCAATCACATCCTTGTGGATTTAAGTCTCATGCAACAAGATGAAGCCAATACCTAGCACCATGGAGCCTTGGGTAGGTCACAGGCCCTTAGCAAGGACCTAGTCGGCTGCTAAATGGACATAGTAATATGCTTAACCTTTATACCCATAGATTAGAGGATCTCTCAGGCCTCATCAGAGAAACATTTATTTGCAGTAGATGATGATTAGCACAGAGGCGCATAGCTGCCCAAGGTGCAAAGAATAGAAACTGTATTCTATTTCTTAAATGTTATCAAATATATAATAATGTCATATTTATAACTTGAACTGTATACATTTTATAGATTTTACTGTGTTTAAATTATACCTTGCCTTTTAACTTTAAAGTAGAAATGCAAAACTTCTCAAATTTGATATAATTTGTAGTATATTTAAAACAAGAACTAAAAAAAATCTTTTTAAGTGTCTTGAAGCTTGAAAATTTGCAAACTTGTGCAAAAAAATTAAATTTTGGTACTTATGTAATAAATATATATGAAAAGTAGATACTACATATAAGCCACTTAGGATCATGGTTCAGTGTTTAACACGTTGCTTATTTACAAACAGAGCCAAACAGTGTGTTGGGTTTAAGGATAAATGATTTGCAGTGGCATAAAAACATAACTGTTTTCATTTGTTTTGTAAAAGAAAGTGGTATCTTCAACTCTGCTTATATTCTCCTGAGTGTGCACACATCCAGCTTCCTAAATCAGTTTTCCTCAACATCAGTGGACATAAGAATCATTTGGAATTCTTTTTGAAACACAGATGGTTTAGCCCACACTAAGAATTCCTGACCAATGAAGTCTTGGGGGAGAGGACCTTCAGTTCCTACGTTACATGTTCCCCAATGATGGCAACAGTGATGCAGCTTGATTAGAGCTCAGACTTCAAGGCCTTCTGCTTCAAACATTCTTCAAATTTCAGATCAGCATTCAATACTTGGGAAGCAGAGGCAGGAAGATCAAGATCAGCCTGAGTTAGAGAGTAGGGCCCTATCTCTCTATATTTATTTTTTCTGCACTGGCATGATCATAAAAACTATAAGTACTTTCAAGAACCAACCAAGCAAATAAGTCATAGGCTTACTAGTGAGTGAAATAAGGAATATTTTAGATTATTTGAGAGGACACACACATATATACATATACAGCCTATACATATAGAGAGATGAATATAATATATATGTAAAACATACATCACTACACATACATATACATTTAAGTATGCATATAGAAATACATATATACACATAATTCCTTAGTTCCTTAGGCCACTCCTCTGTGCTTTTTGCATGATACCGCCCATTTGGTATTTGCTCCTTCCCCTTGTGTTGGCTCATTTGCTGGTAAACACATCTACATGTTTTCTATTCAGATAGATCCTAGTGCTGTCAATGGCAGGGTCCCTTTCTTAGGTATTAATCCATCTGTCATACTTATACCAACTATATAGCTAATAGATGATAAGTAAATGCTAAAGGTCCAAAGTTTGTGCATTTTTTCCCTATGCACATGTCACTACATCAAAAGCAATGAAAAAAATTCAATATGGGGAGTTACCTGTCATTGGGACAGTGACTTGGCAATGTCCAGTCGTGGTGTGGGTTGATGAGGAAGCCCCAGGACAGGAAGACAGAACTCGGTGTCAACGTACCCACCACCAGCTGGAGGGGTTTGCGAGGGCGAGATTTCCCTGTGGAGGAAGCACACAGTTAATTCTAGACACAGTGCCTTTCAAATGGTATTTTGAGTAAAAAGCATGTGTAAAGATGACTTAGAAAGATGATATCCTTTCTCTTTGGGTTTAGCTTTTATACTGTTAACAAGATATTTTTCTGAGTCATTTCTGGTCATCATGAATGTGCTTTTTAAAAATATATATGTTTTATAAATTCTTTGAGAATGTTATAGCTTTTGAAATTGTCTATGATAAAATTTTTGTTCATGAATTTAAACATGAGTCAGAGGATCATCATTATTGATATTATATGTGCATGTTTATATGTGTACATATATGCATACTACATGTTCACATATAGATCCACACATAAACCATATGCTATGCAACAATACCTAGCTTTAGTTTTCCTGTGAGTCATATAGTTATGGAGGTATTGATTATGATTAATGAAGTAGACACTCAGACACATACTTTCATCTCTGCATATTTACACATGCCATTTACATCACTTCTTTCAGAAATAAGTTAAAACTATGCCTTTCAGATGAATTGACATCCTCCTAAAAGAAAATTAAGGTTATTATGGCAGTTGCATATTGTATTATTTATTATTATACTATTAATATTATATAATTTAATATTAAGTATAATGTGATATTATATTTTAAAATCTAACTTAAACTACTTAAACTGTAAACTCCCTTGATATAATATTGTAATAGGCCTATGATTACAGCAAGCACACAAATAAAAAGGTGCCCACATTTTTAATAATGCTATTAAGATGGGAGTATAAATCGGTCAGCACAGTTGTTCTGACTGATTAATTGAATCTAGGAAATACCACAAGTTACGCTAATGAATGACAATAGAATCTTCTCGAGCCCATGGGGACAATAATGTGGAAGTAAGTATTACAATTTTCAAAATCATGTGAATCTATAGCACTGAGAAGGCAGGGGAAGGAAGGACCTTGAACACAGGGTCAACAAGGGAAATAAAATCAAAATTCTAAATCTCATAAAATTACATCCCTACTGAGTCCCTTCTTCACTTTGTGAGACTGGGCATATTGTGTTTATTATGGGAAGAACTTATGTTTTCTCAGTCTAATGGGCTTGGAACAAGACAGCACAGTGCCTGGACCTTTGTTAAGGTGGGTAAGACCAGACCCCATCAGGGAGTGCAATGGTGACTTTTTTGAATCAAATGCTCTTGAAAAGTGTCACATCTGCTTCTTTAAGTTCTGTCAGTTAAGAATCCAGGAAGAAAGCCTTTGATTCCAGAATCAACACGACCTAGTGGTATAAAAATGCCCCAGTTCTAATGCAGTTGGCTTATTTATGGGGTGCCTTAATATCTTTCAATATCTGTTCACATGGTATAATGTCCAAAGCAGAGTAAGCCTATATTCTGGACTGTCTGGCATTACCTATTGGTAAAGTATCAAACACCTTCAATTTTTAAAAAACAAACAGTAAAGTTTTGTTACATATGGTTCTATGATTTGAATAATTCTCTACCCAAAGTCCATGAGCTAATGGCTTGGTCTTCATCCCATGCTAGAACTAGAAGTTACTACAAGTAAGCAAATAATGGAAAGAGTTTAGATCTTTGGGAGTATACCCTAAAAGGGCAATCATGGAATTCTAGTTTCTTCCTCTTTTCTCATCTTTTGCATTCTGCTCATTAGGTGAATGTAAATGTCTTGCTGCCATGTCCCACCATAGCCCTAAAGAATGGGGCCCATCGGTTATGGAATCAAACCTCCACACTCTGAGCCATGCTAAACATTTCCTCCTTATAAGGTGATTATTTCAGGTATTTGACATAGTAACAGAAGATTAGAAATATAACTAGGAGAGCTGACATCTTAATGATGTCTAAAGTATTTATGAAGAGCATAGTCATTTAATTGGCTGCAAATAAGCAAGTATTCTCTATAAACCTCCCAGATGCATCTGTCATCGGGCAGATGGTGATATGAATGGTCTACATGTGACCTCCAAGGAGGAAAGATGAGAATCTTGATTGAAGGTTGGAGGCAGACACAGCTTGGAAACAAACATGAGGTGGTGTATACTAATCTTCCTGCTTCTAAGATGACTGTCATGAACGTAATACATGGCTCATCTCACCATGTATGAAGAGATAAAATGCAGCCTAGATATGAAAAGTGTATATTCTATTCCCCAAGGGATATTAAGCTTGCATGATCAAAAAACTATGTCACTAACTTGGTGATTATAATATGAGAAAGATTAGGTAATTAAAACCTATGTGGCAGATGGAAATGAAAAACAAATAGAAGGGCTGGCGACCATGACCCATGTAGAAAGCTGGGTGTGGCTGTGTGTGCTGTAATCCCAGTATTGCTGGGTGGAGACAAGCAGATCTCAGGAGCTTAGGGAAAACCCTGTCTCAAGGGACAAACAGGACAGTTGTCAGCCTCCTCTGGCTTCTGGATGCAGGCACATGCATTCATGTACCTGTGCATTCCTGTGTATGCATCACACACACACATACACACACACACTTGGGAGAATCTGTTCTTTCCTTAACTCTAGGATGTTGGTCCCTGGGGTCAAACACCGGTAGTCAGGCTTGGTAGCAAGCACCTTTGATTGCTGAGCCATCTCACTGGCTGGGCTTAATATATTTTTAAGAGTATATGATTGTAAATTGTCTTAGTCAGGGTTTTAATGCTGTGAACAGTCACCATGACCAAGGCAACTCTTATAAGGAGGGGCTTGTTAGTTGGGGCTGGCTCACAGGTTCAGACTTTCAGTCCATTACCATCAAGGCAGGAGCCTGGCACATCCAGGCAGGAAAAAAAAAAAAGAAGAAGAAGAAGAAGAAGGGCTGGCGAGATAGCTCAGCAGATAAAAGCACTGATTGCTCTTCTGAAGGTCCTGAGTTCGGATCCCAGCAACCACGTGATGGCTCACAACCACCCATAATAAGATCTGACGACCTCTTCTGGTGTGTCTGAAGACAACTACAGTGAATTACACTGAGCGAGCACGGACGGAGCGAGTGTGGCCAGAGGGAGCAGGGCTGGCAGAGGTCCTGAGTTCACTTCCCAGCAGCCACATACATGATAGCTGTACAGCTACAGTGTACTCATACACATAAAATAAATAAAATAAATCTTTTAAAAAAGGAAAGAAAGAAAAACAAATGGAAGTGACTCCATTAGTCACTGTGTCTCTCCCAGATGCAGAATACAAAAAAACAAAACAAAAACAAACAAGCAAACAAAAACAGAAATTCTATCCATTGCTGGAGAGAAAAGGTGAGTTTTGAGCAAGATGAAACTATTTCCTGAACTAAGAATAAGAAAGTAAAAATAATTTCCACTGCTGGTGTATGAAACTTCAAAATGAAATGAAGGTAGAAATTATTATTATAAAAGCCTCAGGAGTCTGATTTTCCTTTAAGTTTTTATTTATATGATCAGACTTATATAAACAAACAGTTCACTGACTAGCTGTCAGAAACAGAATCTAAAACTATCATACTCACATTTGACCTTATTGTTCAAAACTTTGAAACACTGTCCTGAGATACTGAGTTTCCCCTTTGCTTTGAGAAAGAGGCATATATATGTATGTATATATGTGTGTATGTATATATGTATAATGTTTATATGTTTATTTTTATATGCATGTATTTATGTATATACCTATTAGTGTGTGTATATTTATATATTTACATATATGTATATTTATATATTTTATATATATATACACATATATACTTCATATACTTCTCTTCATATACCATGAGCTGAGCCAAGGATACACTTCAAAGAAAGTTAGAAAGCAGTCAAGGAAACCCAGATATGAGTTTTGAACTTGTATTCTATGTAACCTTGGATACCCTTGAAACTTATCTGGCTTTTACTGTTCATTTATAAAATAATGCTGTTGAATTACATTCAGGACAGTCAACTTGGAAACAGGAAGAATAGTATAATCTCATGTTTGTTTCCTTACCTTCAATCAAGATTCTCATCTCTCCTCTTTGGAGGTCACATGTAGACCATTCATGTCACCATCTACATGAGAGATGGTGGTTTATAGAGAAGAGTGTTTGCATGTTTGCAGTCAGTTAATTGATGGTGATATCCATAAATACTTTAGACATCAGATAGATAGATAGATGATAGATAGATAGATAGATAGATAGATAGATAGATAGATAGATAGATGATAGATAGGTATATCCAAATGCTTAATCATCCAATGCTAATTGTAAAAGAAATAGTAAAGTCAAGCAAAGGGAATGGAAGGTGTTAGAAACTAATTTCTTGTGACCAGCCCTGTGCTGGTACATTGAGTATGTATGATTCAGAGTAGCCAAGGTTCCTATGCCTGGTGTGGTTGAAGAGTCTAATGTTATTCCTTCCATCTTATTCCTCCAGATAAGCAGAACAAGCATATACAAAGAGGCTTTTCTGTGTGGCATGCATGGTTACTCACAAGACAGAAGTGGTTAGGGAAAGACTGAGTGGGAAAGAGTTCACACCCGAAAAAGCAAAGCAAAACTTCATGGTCAATGAAACAAAGGTAGAAAGAAGATGTCCACGCACAGCCTTTACATGTTTTCCTTCACACTCTGATAAAGTCTTACTAATTGAGCATTGCAAGCTTTTAATCTTTTGTCTTTACAGGTTCCCTTTGCCCCCCACTGCTATGATTAAATACCCAGGCATTGAGTATTGCAAGCTTTTAATCTTTTGTCTTTACAGGTC
>NW_022196894.1:54017858-54026040 GCF_008632895.1 Mastomys coucha | reverse complement strand
GCACCCTCTCTCCTATGATTAAATACCCAGGCAAAAGCACCTGCAAGGGGAAAGGGCTTACTTTGGCTCACAATTCAAGGGCAATTCTGTCATAGCACAGAGGGATATGCTATGGTAGCATCAAAGACGGCAGGAGCTTAAAACCGTTGGTCAGGGCACAACCAAGATCAAGCAGAGAGAATGAATTCATGCACACAGATATTTTCTCCCTTTTATTAGGTTCAGTACCTAAGCTCAGGGAACTGTATTGTCCACTGTCAGGATAGGTCTTTCCATTTCATTAATCTAATCAACACAACCCCCCACAGGCACGCCTGGAAGCTAATCTCTCACAGCTATGCCAAGAGGTATATTTTTCAAGGTGATTTCAGCTCTTGTCTTGGCAACAGTGTCACAGTAACGCAGATGTTTTACTGTTATCCATTTGTATGCTATCTATTTTCTGTCTCCAGCCTTCCTGGTCTGAGAGAGGTACAGAAGGGAGAGACACAGAGTAAATAAAACCAAAGTTTCAATTTCATCAGTATGTACAGAAATGAGTTATCCTTTTCAAACACTAATGGTTTCCTTAAGCCAAGGTTAGACCATAACACTTTATTCTTAAAAATCTGAAAGTCCAAAAGAAGGGAAGAGGTCACCCTTATAGAATAGAAACTGGCTGGTAGGAACTAGCCCAAAATGACAAATGACCACAGGCCAGGAACTGTGTTAACCCAGTTACCCAATAACCAGAGTGGAGAGGGTGTGTTAACTGTCTAAACCTCAGCTTAAATAGTCCCAAGAAATGGCAGTGTCAACCTGTGCTGAGCGAGGTCTCTAAGGCTAGGCTATGTGACTCCTCTCACAGGTTAAGCAGTAGACTCAGGATTGACACTGTCTTCACCTACACAACTGAGACATTCCCAGGGCATTTCATCTCTGGCATACAGCAGAAGGCGAAGTTGCATGGTGCAAAGTTAACTACAAGAAAAGCCAGTGCAAGGACGGTACCTGAACATGACTTCTTCTGGCTGGGAGGTGGAGCAGGTCGCACAACTATCAGATACTTCGGCTCTGCATCTGAAACAACAATATTATCTTTCAGCAAAATTCTTTCAGAGCGAGCATGGGAGTTAGCACACTCATGTCCTAAATGATTATTTCCTGGTGTTAAACTCTCTCTGACCCTGGTACCAGAGAATAAGAAGATTCAAGAACTGGAAAATTAATACTTCCTTAAAAGCCCATTAAGTTTTAGAAATGAAAATTAGATCCATATTTTGTAATCCAAATGGCCATGGGTGAGGAATAGGTCTTTAAAAAGAAAACACTACACAGACCTTTCTTTTTAAAGTAAAATGGCCTTATTCTTATTAATTCACAAATGAAAACATCACATAGCTAGTTTAAGGAGACTACTCAGGATACCTGCCAGGTCACAAATGCTACGCATCTCAGTGAATGTCTGTGTAGTTAGAATGTCCATTCTGAAGCTACACAGCTTTGCCTAAGGTTTGACACTTTCACTATCAATTACATTATATGCATTTATCCAGGACTAAAGGTGAAAAGAAAAACTATAAGAACTGAAACGGAAAAATGCCAATAGCTTTCCAGCCTTCATGACTCATCTCTCCCTTCACTGCCAATCTTTCCAAGTCCTCTACTGCTGTCCTCTTGAAAGCCTTTCTAAATTTTATAGTATATCCAACACATTTATTACACATATACCTGCAACACATGCTTTCCTAGAGCCCCTGAGCCCAAAAAAAGGGCTTCAGATCTCCAGAAACTGTAGTTACAGATGGTTGTGAACCACCACGTGGGTGCTGGGAACCAAACCCTGGGCTAGGCCTCCACAAGACAGCAAGTGCTCTTAACCTCTGAGTCATTGCACCAGCCAGATATAATTTTTAGCTATTTCTTAACTCTTTGAAATTTTCAAACACATATACAATTTATTTTAATAATATTTAGTTCCTGTTTCTTCCCCTAACTTCTCCTGGATTCAGTCCATTCCCATGCCCAATTCATGTTTCTTTTTATGCTCCTCTGAGCCCTGTTTTGCTGCTCAATGCATGATTATTGGGCCACCCACTGGAGTTTATCATTGATGTATAAAAGACAATCCTTAAAAATATTTAGGTCTTAAGTAAAATTATGTTAAACTCTATTACATGCTATACTTACTCTCAGCTAAAAGGCTGAGGAGTGATATTGAAGCTAAGGTATATATGTGTATTTAATAAGGACTGAGTAATTTATGAAATAGCCTTTTAAAAACTAATATACCCAGGATAACTGGTTGGTAAAACATACATAAACAAACAAATGGAATACATGTAGGACCTGTAAAGTAGCATTCTTTGAGCAAGTCCGTTGGACTAGATGGTTGACGAGTTATCACCCCATCATTTCTTGAGGACCTTTGGGACCTGAAAGTTCTGATTCATCATTTGTTTTGTTTTTAATGTGAATTTACACTTACTCTTTGTGGATATAAAGAATCCTTCTTTCCCAAGGCTATATGGAGTCAGCTTCCTTTGCAGTTGGGGACTGACTGGCATCTTACCATTTGCTACATAGGATCTGCTATATTAGTTACTGAGGAAAACAACCCAGGAAACTCTAGGAGCTAATCTCATGACCAACACACAGATAAGGTGTTCAAGCTTTCCAGAGCTTCATAGGTTTGAAAGTGTATCTTGCTTATTTTAAGCTCACATAGAAGTTCTCAACCCAAATTTAGTAACAGGAACACAGTCACCATTGGGTGAGCTTACTAGGGATGTAGAACAATATAGGCATTAATAGCCTACTATATACTACATGCTTTCTGTGTGCAGAAAACTATGTTAATAACTTTATAAACTAATAACATGTCATGCTAATCCCACACATCCTGGGCAATTATGTTGTGGAATAGTGAGCTCACTGAGGCAAGGTTAGTTTAATAGGCATGCAACATACACAGTGGCTCCCTTCACAGGGACCCCATGTTTGGGTTTAGGCCCTATGCCATCTTGAAATTCCTTCTTTTTTTAAATCTCTTGTGCGTGTGGGGGGGGGGGATTGTATGTGGAAGTCAGAGGACAACTTGTGGAAGTCAGTTCTTTCCACTGTGTGAGTTCCAGGGATCAAACAGGTCACAGGGCTTGGGGAAAATCACATTAATCCTCTGAGTCATCTAGACAACCCACTTCGATTGTTATCACTTTGATCTTTGAACTTTGATTTTGTAATATTAAGTCTCATGGGACAGTGAAGTATGCATGAGAGGAAATGGAGCCAAATATACCACTTGTCCTTGGATTTCTACCTTCCTCTTTGTTGGGAACCATGAGAGCCCTGAGATAAACATCCTGCCCCAGCTAATTGAGAACCTTGAGATTAACATCCTTCCTGACAATCACAAGAATGAGAACCCTGAGATTAACATCCTGCCTGACAATCACAAGGATCCAGCTTGGCCCTGAGAAAAGAACATTCACGGAAATCCACCCCATCCCCACCAGTCACCCCGGAGCTCAACCCCAGAAGATTTTGTAACCTTCCATCTCCCTCCTTCCTCTTCCCTTCCCCTCCAAGATTTTTGCTTTAAATATGCTCTGCTCCACTAAGTAAACGACTCTTGACAAGCAATGCTTCCTTGAGTCCTGTCTTCTCTCTCGCCCGTTCTTATTCCAGGTTGTGGTCCTCCTCACTCCCCCGAATAACTTGGCCTGCAGGTCAGGTCACTCTTCATGTAAAACATTCCAAGAGCAGCAAGATTCAGGTTCAGTGAGACCCTGCCTCAAAAACTAAGGAGGAAAGTAGTAGAAGATACTAGAAGTAGACTTCTGGCTTCCACATGAGCATGCACAGGCCAGTGTGTGTGCCCACATGTGGACATATACCACATAACGTGATAGAAGAAAACAGCATACCCTATCACTGGCTAAGAGAGAGGAAGTGGAAGGAGTCACTGGAAGCCCCTATACACCACTTTGGCCAGAACTTGCTTCAGTAAGAAGTAAGGTGGTGATGTTTAAAGAAACTCAAGCAGCAAGAAACCGCTTTGTACCTATTTTTGTTGTGTTAGCCAACCTGGACGAAATGGAGAAGACAGGACAATTCCCTTTCAGTTCTCCTTCATTCCTAAGTTAAAAAGAACACCCACCCAATATGCATGCTTGGGTCAAAGGTGAGATAAAAGTTAGGACACTCTGTATAGTCTTTCCAGAACTCTGCTTAGGCATTCCTCTGCAGGCAGGAACTACACACTGCTCCTATGCACTTCCAGTGTTGCTGTTGAGAGCTAAAGGATCTCCAATTCCAACTCAAAATGGGCACTGTGCACTACTAAGGTCAAAGGTCCAAGTCCTATCATTTACAGTTTCCATCCTTTAAAATTCCATTAATTAGTAAGTAATGCATGATAAAGTCATGGTAGAGAGCGTGGGCAGAAGAGGGTTACCTTTTCATGATAATCAACCCTGTTTTTTTGAAACAAAGGCTCTCAATGTTAGTTTTGTAGGTGGCCCCACAACTATGTAAATATCTTCATCTAGCCTTCAAAATGCCCTGTTAATAAGTCTCAAAAATACACTTCTAGAAAACAAGGGTCAGTCATGAGCTTTACTAAATTGCTCATTGTGGTGGTGTTCCTTAGCACTAACTTTTAATTACTTCCTTAAGACAGACTAATTTAATTATGGTTTAGTGGTTTTCTGAAAAGGATTTGCAGTACTTGAGCAATGCAGATGCCAAAGACAGTGCCCAGGATCCAACATGGTCATGGGAACAATTTAAAATCGGTCTGTGTTCCTAGTTGTTTCGTATAGACTGTGGCAGCAGTCAGAACCTGGAAGAGAAGTGGCACTTGGGCATGTGCAGTCACCCTGCCGGCTCCTTATATCCTCCCAACCTCCAGCATCTCAGCAGTGCCCATGCTCTCTTAGGGACACAGACATGGGAAGATGGGGCAACTAAAGCCAAGATTTCTATTCCATTCTGCACTGAGAGTTTCTTTTGGATTTGTAGCAGACTGAGAATATTTACACATTGGTCTCAGCAGACGTTCTCCCAAAAGTAATTATTTCATTATTTAGGGTGCATATACAATTAAAAATCTCAGTGCAAGAAAATTTACATAGGATGTAGTTACTTTAAATTTTTAATTCTGGTGGATGAGACTATACACTGATACAACCCAGTTAAATTTAATTTGCTTAGTATTTTAAGTGCCCTAGAATAGGGAATAAAAGAGCTTACCTTCTACTGAAATTTAATGTTAAAGTCATTTACACACACACACACACACACAATATATATATATATATATTTACTCAAGGATATATTTCTACTCTAATTTCTCCCATTTAAATTCTAACTCTCAAATTTTGGATCTGCTTCTATTAGAAGACTCCAGTCTTGCAAGGGATGCTGCTCAGAGCACCACAATGGCATGCATTTCTGTTGTGCAAAGCTTCTATCATGTAGTTGTCTACAAAACATTAAATAAGTCAGGGTAACCCTACCAAAAAAATCACATAAAAAGCCTAAACATATTCATTCATTCATTCATTCATTCATTCATAAGTATGTCTCTTGTCTCTTCCTGCCCCCCTACCTGCCTCTCTCTCACCCTCTCTCTCTCCTCTTCATTATTCTAATGACTTGGTTTTATGTTGAACTGCATTTCTCTCTCTATAAGAATACACACACACACACACACACACACACACACATATACATATATGTGAATATATATATATATATATTCAATGCTCCTTGGCTATTAGTGGGGCAAGGCAGAGACTTCACTGGGCACTTTTTATTGTCTCCCTTTGGAGACAATCACAGCAGCTAGTTTCACAGAGCACGCCATGATGCTTAAATTTATTTCTCACTATACAGATGATATTCTAGTTACTAATTTGTATTGTACTAATTATGTTAGCAATATTATCAATTTTCTTGAATATATGTGTTCTACAGGATGCAGGAATGATTATATGGGAGGAAAATAAATAAATAATGAATAAAAACAAGCATAACAGATTCCAAAATACAAATCCACCCCCCCCAAAATTGTACACCAGAATCATTCATAGATACCACTGTAAAAAGTCTTCAAAATATATTGTCAAACAGAAGCTGGTAGTATAATCTAATTAGGCACAGTTTATTACAGTGAACAAACATAAGGTTGATTTGTAAGACCGTATCTATAGATCCTGAAAACACAATTGGCAAGATGCAAAGCCCAATTTAGGAAGGAGTGGAGGTTTTCTTTGGGGAAAACGCTGATAGGACATTTCTCTAGACATTTGAAGGCACATGCTGCTCACATAAGCCAAAGCTCAATTTTCCAGTGGTAAAGTCCCATGGTAGTCAAGAGTCCAGAGAGAATGCCAAACAAAAGTGTTAGGAAACATTGTGAAGTTAGCACAGTGCTAAATTATGAATATAATTTAGTAAACTTAATAAGTCATTTAGACTACCAGCTTTCTGTTAGCGATGCAAAAAACAATATTTATAAAACTATTAATATCAGAAACTAATTGAACCCACCTTTTAGAATAGTTCCAAGTCTCTCTAGAAGACTTGGTGAACGGAGCTCAGGCTAGACCTGGCCACACTTTGAGTTCAGGCTTTATTTATTTATGTATCTTTAACCCTGAAAAGCAGCAATTATCTAATTAACACATTCTGAAATAAGGAGTAAAGGGAACTTTGCAGGAAGAATGGAGAAGACCATTAGGGACTGGGGACCAGCATAGTCTATAAACGCAAGCCAGCTTTTTTGAAACTTCATACTCTTTCAGCAGAGAATTAATAAATCTATTTACAGGACTGATTCTTTTACTTAACAAAAATGTTTATAGTAGGCATGTGTTTTAGTGTGGATCAATAAACCTTCTTTTCTCCACTAAAAAAAAAAAAAAAATGGAGACAATTTGAAAACAAACCCTGTACTGTTTGGTAAGTATTTCCGTCAAATGTTACAAAATCACTTAAATGATGAGCTTGTGCCCAGTCTGACAGAACACACTGCAATGCCCCTCAGTTCAAAGAAAATTCTGGCTTCTTTAGTCTCCAGGACTGGAATCACACCAAAGTGCAAAAGATCTACAGAAGTGTAGCCAGCCCTATCATAGAACCACCAGCAATGCAAGAAGACCTTGGATATCTGCCACTGAAGGTGGTCACAGACCTCGTCTGAGAGAGTTTAAAGCTTGGTCAGTGTAAGCCATATGAGTCTTCAGGGTTGATGGCACCAGTGAGAAGCAGCCGCTGCTCTCCATGCAGTGAGATGGGCGGGGTCTCAAAACATGGAAAGGAAACTCAGCTCTGATGGCCAGAAGATCAGAAGCAGAGGGCTTTTCTTTCTGGACCAAATGTTTCCAGAGCTCTGCTGTGCTCACTCATTCCTCACAGTCTACTAACATGTCTGGAAGAAAACACTTTCGTGGTGTCTCCAAAACGGCGCCATTTCAAAACCCCATCCCATTGAAGGAGACATTTCTGGAGTTTTGCTTGGGGTTCTGCTTTGAATTTGATAAGATTTGGGAAGGCAATCCTATTAAAGACATATTGTACCCAGAACTATCTATATTAATTCTGAACCCAATGTAAAAAACAAATAGTAAAAACCCTTCTTAAAAAGCAGAGAGACCCTGGGAGCTCTGAGGGTACTAGTTAGTTCATATTGTTGTTTGTCCTAAGGGGCCGAAAACCCTTCAGCTCCATAGGTCCTTTCTCTAACTCCTCCATTGGGGACCCTGTACTCAGTTCCATGGATGGCTGTGAGCCTCTACATCTGTGTTAGTCAGGTACTGTCAGAGCCTCCCAGGAGATAGCTATATTAAGCTGGCTTGTCCTTCCTTCAGTCTCTGCTCCATAGTTAATCTCTGCAACTCCTTCCGTGGGTATTTGGTTCCCCCTTTTAAGAAGGAATGAAATGTCCACCTTTTGGTCTTCCTTCTTCTTGAGTTTCTTGTGGTTTGTGGGTTGTTCTTCCTGAATTCCAAACTCCTGGGCTAATAACCATTTATCAGAGAGTGCATCCCATGTGTGTTCTTTTGTGATTGGGTTACCTCACTCAGGATGATATTCTCCAGGATGATTGCTCTGGCAGCATGTGTATAGTAGAGGATTGCAAATTCGATCATCAATGGGAGGAGAGGCCCTCAGCCCTGTGAAGGTTCTGTGCCCCAGT
>NW_022196894.1:54014107-54017546 GCF_008632895.1 Mastomys coucha | reverse complement strand
TTTGGAGGGGAAATTGGGAAAGGAGAAATTTACATGTAAATAAAGAAAATATCTAATAAAAAAACAAATAAAAAAAGCAGAGAGAAAGAATTATTAAGAACTAAAAAAATACCTTTTCTTTTTTTTCCATATCTTCATCTTTATCTGTCATGGTGTTTATTTGCCATTTAAAGTGACACTCTTGAGCTGGGCTCCATTCTCCTTAACCACACCCTACCTTACCTCTGAATCCCAACAACTTTGAGCTTTGCTCTGCTTCACTATGAGGCTCAATTCCTACATGAGATATGTATATGAGAGGAAGAGCCAATTGGGAACCCTAGCAGGTCATTATAAATCAGCCCAGCACAGTCCCTTATTCTCTCATGAACATACTCTATGCCCTTTCTTGTGCATGTGCCAGCTTGCAATCTGCACTTAAGTGCCAACCACATGTTGTGGTACAGCACAAGGACTTTTCTAGATTTATATGCCTGGTCCTGGACTTTATGGCCTCTAGAACCATGAGCCCAGATAAATCTTGTTTTAATAAATTCATAGTCTTGGGTAGTCTGTTATAGTAACAGAAAATAGGCTAAGATAAAAATGTGTCCCTCCAGGCAGTGGTGGCACACACCTTTGATCCCAGCACTTAGGAGGCAGAGACAGGCGGATTTCTGAGTTTGAGGCCAGCCTGGTCTACAGAGTGAGTTCCAGGACAGCCAGGGCTACACAGAGAAACCCTGTCTTGAAAAAAAAATGTGTCCCATTAGTGGCACCCCAATATCAAAGACTCTTATCTCCCTATCTGAACCCTCAGTACATAAAACTCAAAGCTGTCTTTCCCACAGATCTGTCACCCCAACCTATACACTTCATGTAACTTCAGTCTCTGCAGTGGGACATTCATATTTGGATTAGGATTGGAATGATATTTGCTTCACCCAAATACTCTAAGGAATGTATAATGATACCTCCAGCTTGTGCAAATACAACTGCCACCATGTCTGCCCATATGGTACCATAGTAGGTATGTACATACTCTAGCTCTTCCTAAGTTCATGCCTAAGGGTCTGCTGGAGATGGAATCATACTTAAGTTGTTGATTCTGAGTGAGACATCAACAGCCAATCAGATAGCATATGTAGAGACGAGTGGAAGCTCTGAGTGAATGTGTGGGGAGTAGATAAACTATTGAGTGACTGTGTATCATTGACAAGGGCACAACCACGTCAAAGACCCAAAAGTCTCAGACCCCTGGGAACTGCAAAAGCCCCCCTCAGGTCTGGCTCAAGTACTCCCTCTAGTTGGGCTTATGAATGTTGACAGTGTATATAAAAACGAGCAACTGAAGCTCCCGCCTCAAGAATGACTATGACCCAAGACTGCTTCCCTACAGAGACCTCCTACCAAGACTAGCTTATGTATAATAAGTATACCAAGGTTCCCAGTTGTGTAGCAGGTGCCTTTCTAGCCCAGAATGTCTGGTATGTGTTTGTCAGTGTGTGTGTGTCTGTCTGTCTGTAATTTCTTCTTTTCCCTGTTGCCTAGGTCAAGGTTTCCAGGACCAAGCCATGCTAGACACAGTGAATGGAGGCATGTGAGTCTTGGAGACAAAACAATTGAAAACTGAGCTGAGAAGGTGAGGGGTGTGGAAGGCCAAAGCACGGAAGTTCAGGCTTCCACACCCCAGCCTGGCCCATAGGATGTCACTTACTAAATGAAATGTAATGAAAACTACGGATCGAGAAGACTGGCAATGACTCATTTAACTCTGAACATGAGGTTCTCCAAGGGCAATTGTCACCTGCTCATGAAGCCAGCACTGATCTGACCCTCCACTGTGTGTCCCTGCACACTGGGTGTGTCTCTGTCCTAGGTTAATCTTGCTTCCTGTGAGCTGTCTCATCCAGCTACTGTCGAAAACTAATCCTCCACCGCTTCCCCACTCAGTTTCTCTTCCTGATATCACAAATACTCAGTAACATAATTCTCTGACCCTTGTCCTAATGGTTAGTACACATCATTTCTGACTGGGACCTGTTATACTAAAGTGCTAGCATTCTTGCCTATAGTATTCTCTCTGTCTGTACTTATATGTGCATCTCACAGAGAAGCATAGTATGGAGTTTTTGTTGTCTATTAACTGGTTTAAGGTTTGTCTGGGGATAGCTTTTGAAGTAGGAACTATTCTGGTACACACACACATTTACCCATGAACTCTGAAACTTTTTAACATTATCTTTTTGAAAGGTCTGGTGAAAGATCAGGAGATCTTTTACCTGGAGATGTTTTATTCAAAGAATAGTAGTGTCCAAAGTTAGACTTCAAACAGCAGGGTATTATTTCCCCTCTCCTTTAAAATGTTCTAGTGAGTACTACCAGGTAGAGATACAGGGCCAAAAATAGTTCCCTAAAAGGAGTTTTCCCACAGAGCTAAAAAGAATCAGAAATAAAAGCATGGCACTGTGGTGGCTGAGACCAAGCCAGATCTGGAGCCAGCCTGATGCTGGCATATTCCTAACCTCCAGGGATCCACTGGCTTCCTTGTAATAAAGAGGATGCTGTTATCAGTGTCTGTTCTACAGGGTAACTCTGAGGACCAATTGACCAATTCCTCAGTCTAGGACTTTGAGGGAACTAAAAAGTCATTGTCTGATAAAAACTTCCATCCCAGCATATGCTGATTAGCTAGCACTCCACTTGGTGAGTGGACACAGTAGAGAGCTCAGAGCCAACATCTTCCCTTAATTTCTCTTCTCACAAAGTACCATCAGTAGCAGAGTGAAGTTTTGACTGTGATCCATCGATCAGACTGTGAAAGATCTGGGGGTCCTGCTGAGACCACTAGTTTCCTTTGCAAATAGATTAAATAGATATCAATCCAACTAAAGTGAGAGATCCTGAGAAATTGGGACACATTTAATAATCATACCAGACAACAGATATAAGTCTTGACATGCCATTCACCAATGGTATACTTAACCCCTAAATCCTAATAACTGTTTCTCCAGAAACTACTACTACAGCCCAGGAGAGATGTTTTGTTTTGTTGACAATGAGCCTTGCCTGGAGAACTGAGGGTAGCTCAAATTCATGGAATCTAGTTATCAAGCACATCTGGATGATGAAGCCCAGCTCTGCCTCCGGGAGGCCTCATTAGGCTGGTAAAATAAGACACAGATGAATACATGCACAGAAAACCCCAATATGACCACAACAAAACAATAACGTCAAATGCAGGTTTTCACAGCACAGCACGTGGTCTGACTCACATGAGCCAAAGAACACTGAGTGACCCATTCCAAGGGAAATAACATGATAATGATGAAAGCCGATAAGACTATTGTCCTTGGTTTTCAAATATCTCTAAATCAAAGGAAAGTATCTAATTCCTTTAGTATCTAATTCGTTTCTTGTGTCTCCATCCTCTGGATAACCCTCAGTCAGCCCCCCTGAC
>NW_022196894.1:54001705-54012738 GCF_008632895.1 Mastomys coucha | reverse complement strand
CTTTGTAGACATTGGATATTAGCCCTCTATCAGATATAGGGTTGGTAAAGATCTTTTCCCAATTTGGTAAAACCACCTTCTTAACAGCTGTACTCTTGCGATGATTCAGGAATGGTGCATTCCAGAGCAAAACATCCATTTACCCCATGACGAAAGAGGACAATTTAAATGAATAACCCATAATGAATTTTTAAAAGTTAGATTTTGATTATAGTACCTTATACAATGTGGCTGAAAAATAAAATTCTGCACTTTAAACTGAGATAATGCAAATTTGCTTTTAGAGAATTTCCAAGAAAAGATCAACTTAGAGATAATGTATTGTTTTCCGAGATCAGGCAGATGAATAAAGTCCAGTTAAATCCAATAGAAAAAAATAAAGTATTAAAAAGATTTATCTTTAGCACCACATGGGGAAATAGTTGTCTCTTTTCATAATAGGCCTTTCTAATAATAAACCCATGGTGAACTGGTTAAAAGATGGTATGCATTTATTAAGAACTTACTCATTTATTCAGAAGTTGATACCTGTTCTGTCAATAGCTTTACATACCTTTTTTAAAAATTTACTTCAATTCTGCTAAATTTTATGTCTTAAAAGAAAAATCAACTGATCCTAGGTTTCTAATTTTTTAATGAAGAAATTTGGATTTATCTTGAAGATTTAAAGCCAAATACTTACCTCATACTGGACATTGTTCTAGAAAAATAACTACAAAAGTGGCGTTAGATAAAGAGAAAAAAAAAAACCTATCACAGCCTTTTCAGACTTTGTGAATATCAAACCATTTCACATTCATTAATTTATTATGTTTCTAAGTTCAAAAGAACACGGAAGAAAAAAGAAATACAAGGCCCTTAGGATCTTTAACTCATGGGACTTTATTTAGGTGGAGTATGAAGGAAGACAGGTCACACACACACACACACACACACACACACACACACACAACCTTAACAGTGATGCTAAATCCAAATACCCAAGCTTTTGGTGCCTGTAGTTAATATATGAGCTACCCAGGAAGCTAAAGCAGAAGGACCCTTTGTTTCCTGTGTTCAAGGCCAGGCGAACAGATAGTGAAGTGAAGTAACAGCAGTTCACATGGGGTCTGCTAAAAGAAAACACAGTCTGTCCAATACTCACAGAGAGGACCATTAAATGGCTTCCTCGCTGGCCTCCTGTGGAGATGAGGCCCCACCATGGATCATGTGGGCAACCATAACAAAGGCAGTCGTGGTGGCAAAGCACAAGTCTTCAGGACACAGTTGTTACACATCGAAGCTCACATACTTAAGAATTAGATAGCTATGATGCTTGGCCTCTCTTTAAAAAAGGTAGGGAAGTTTTTATAGGGAATTACAGGAGCAAACCACTAGGAGTTCCAATTGTAGACCAAAAGATTCCCTCTAAAGTGGTGGCCAGCCATAAGACACGGGCTTCTCAGCCAGTTTGCTCTGTGTCACATTCTGGACCTGCATTGACTAGCTACCTAGCCTTGAGACATGAACTTAAGCTTTGATTTCGTTCTGGATACGAGCAGAGGTTCTCAACCTCCCTAATGCTGCAACCCTTTAATACAGTTCCTCACTCAGTGATAACCACAACTATAAAATTATTGCCTTGCTCCTTCAAAGCTGCAATTTTGCTATTGTTATGAGTTGTAATGCCAATGTCTAGTTGACATGCCGAATACCTGGTATTTATTTCCCTATGAAAAGAGTCCTTCAACCCTGAAAGGGGTCACACACACAGGTTGAGAACTGCTGAGTAAGGATTCAAACACTGCTGTCTCTTGGGAGTTTGCCCATCCTCATTGCTGACAGCTGTTTGCCTCTTGCTAATTGTCTAAGGGTTCTATCAGGGAAGGGGGGCTTCACGTGGTCTCCACAGCCTCTCTGTGTTGCTCCCTTCTGTTGTTCTTCCTGCCTCCTCCCCACTAGCTTTCTTCCAACCCAAGCTCCACTTTTAGCTACTTTCACCAACAAATCCAAAACCACCTTCTTGTGATGTTTGCCTCCAGGGGAATAAGGAGTGACAACCTCCACCATTTCAAACTTTATGGCACTTCCGCACAAAATGATGTGTGGTTGCCTAGTTACATAGAGATTTTAAAAGGGAAGCTATGAGTCTAAATTGCAATGATAAGAAGAAATACACACTTTTTTTCTTGTCTAGTCAAATATAAAAATTAAGGGAAGACTCAGCAAGATGGCTCAGTCAGGAAAGTACTTGCCACGGAGATGGATGCATCCTCAAATCCCCAGTGTACTGGCTGGTTTTGTGTGTCAACTTGACACAGGCTGGAGTTATCACAGAGAAGGGAGCTTCAGTTGGGGAAGTGCCTCCATGAGATCCAGCTGTGGGACATTTTCTCAATTAGTGATCAAGTGGGGTAGGGCCCCTTGTGGGTGGTGCCATCCCTGGGCTGGTAGTCTTGGGTTCTATAAGAGAGCAGGCTGAGCAAGCCAGGAGAAGCAAGCCAGTAAGAAACATCTCTCCATGGCCTCTGCATCAGCTCCTGCTTCCTGACCTGCTTGAGTTCCAGTCCTGACTTCCTCTGGTGATCAACAGCAAGATGAAAGTAAGCTGAATAAACCCTTTCCTCCCTAACTTGCTTCTTGGTCATTTTGTTTGTGCAGGAATAGAAACCCTGACTAAGACACCCAGGATTCACATTTTAGAGAGAGAGAAATGGTTCTCAGGTCTCATATCATGCGTGCCAACCCTCCAGCCCACATCCATGAAAATTAACTGTAAAAAAATGCTTTTAAAGACAAGCATCAAGATTTGAAGGGCCATTATTAATGTATAAGAGTATAAGCTGAGTTAAACAGTATAGCAAAGAGGCAGCTTCAATATAGACTGCTCCACTTGATGATTAGACCCTGACCACGGGAGTGCCTTGTGCGGCCACACTGTGGCTGCCATCACAGCCACCGATTTTGCTTTGTCCTTCTCAAAAAAAAAAAAAAAAAAAAAAATCTTGGGGCAAAAGAGTGAGAAGAATATGGCTGTTTTTAGTTACTCATTCCTCTGCTAAAATAACTTCTATGAGTTCCTGGCCTCACATCTCAGTGCCAAATATAAAACCAAACTAAAATCACACAACCACTCTTTGGCCAAGTTTTTTTTCATACTAGACACTAAGATCTTGCATAAACCAACACTGCAGTAGAAATATAACAACCCAACCCTTGTTAGCAGCTGTGACAAACCTCAGACACATGAAGGACGTCAAGACTAAGGCCACTTCTATGAGAAGCTGATAAAAATGTATAAGGCATGCACACTCTATACTAGGACCTAGGCAATCTGCTGTGTATCATTTATCCAGTTCACAACACTTCTGGAAGACGAGAGAAGTTAAATAAACACCTTACTTCAAACCCACAGTAAGCAGGGGTGTCCAATGTGAATCCAAGTCTGTTTGACTCAGAAGTCTTTATTCTATCTGCTGCCTCTCAAGTAAAGGGTAAACCTTCTTAGGACATAGGAGTCACCACTCTGGCCCAGGGCTCCTTTTGGGATGCAGCATCTGATGGGACTCAGCACTAGTCCCGGAATCAATCCACAAGATGGTGCCTGGAAGTGCCCCCAAGAGGCCCGCAGCTGCACAAAATATGCTCCTTGAGAAACGAGTACAACTATAAGAATTAAAACTCTTTTTTTTACCAAACCCACCGGGTTCCTAACACCGGGCTGGAAGGCGAGCTCTTCAGTCAGCATTTGCAGTGGTTTTTGAGTAAGGAGACATTTTTCCATATGTTATTTGAGCCAGCAAGGTAAAGCTGTTTGCCTTACAATGCTACCCAGTTGATGATGGCTTGTCACTCTTCTCTCTTCTTTCTCTCCACCTCTCTCTCATTCACTCTCTTTCCCTCTCTCTCTTCCTCCCCTCCCCTTCTCTCTAGCATATTGGCAAAAATGATTAGCAGCTAAACATAAAACTGAGTGGCAAGAGTTGTGCACAGCACAACAGCCTTTGATTCATATTGCTCACTTGGAAACAGTGAGCCTCTGTGACCTCAGAACCAGGCTGATATGGGATATGAGTCAAATAATAAGATGATCTATTCATTAAGCATTCTGTTTTTTGTTTGTATGATTGTTTGTCTTTGTTGTTGCTTTAAAACCATTTCTGTACTCTAGTGAGCACTAGGTAAAATTTTTTACTGCTTCAATCAATCTGCTAAGATCCCACCCCACCCCCTTTTGAGACTCAGTCTAACCATCTAGACCAGGCTGGACTGAAACCCATGGGAATCCTCATGCCTCAGCTTCCTGGTGGCTATAATGAATGGTAGCTACCACACAGCTCTACTTAAATCAGGTTTTACTGAATTTTATTTGAATATAAATTTTAAAATATCAAGAAGAATGTTTAACTTTACTTTGTATGTAAGAGTAGTAAGTGACTTGGAAAAAGCCAGTTAATACTGGCCAGTGACTAGTAAGAGTATCAATCCACATATCATTAACTATTACCCTGAATATTTTTGGAAAACAACAACTTCTCATCTCATAACTGAGATATTATAGTAAACACATCCTTCAACTATTGAAATATGCCAGGCAATGTGGCATAATAGTCCTTGTTTTGAAAATAAAAATAATTTATTTTGTTTGGCTTAAGTCCAGTGCACTGGGAAAAGAAACACTATTATTCTACTACAAAGGAGTAAGTCGGTCCTATAAAAGATGCTTTCTTTGCACAAAGAAATAAAATTTCCTTGCTCTTTCACTCTCAAGGGATTTCAGTTCATCAGTTTATAATCATGAAATCATCACCTGCCCCCAGTATATCTGTGGAAAACTGACCTGCTACTAATGAGCAGAGCAGACAATGGCCTTAGAGGGAATTGGCAGCAGAAAAAAAGACAAAGGAGCCGTGAATGTCAAGACTGCAGCTTGTTGACAGATAGGAGAGTGGTCCCAAAGATTGCTGCCCTAACCCCTGTGCTATGTGAAGTTACACAACAAAGGAAATTTACTTTGCAGGTAGAATTAAGGTTGTTAATTAGCTGGCCTGAACCAAAGACAGCATCCAGACTTGTCTAGATGGGCTCAGTACAATCACACTTTTTCTTAAGTAGAAGAAGCCAGGGTGACTTGCTGTGATAGGACAGCTTGGTCTACTGTGGTCATCTTTAAGGTAGAAGAGGCACGCAGACCATTTGTGAAGCTGGAAAAGGGCAAGAAATTACACTCTGCTCAGCCACCAGACAAGAATGTAATCCAGCCAACACTTTGATTTTACCTCACTAAGACCCAGCCGTCCTTCTGGCCTACAGCTGTAAGATGATGTTTATAATGTTTTAAACCTCCAAGTTTGTGATAACTTATTACAGCAACAGAAAGCTAATGCGTGCTGTCTAACGAACCAGGAATAATGAATGCAAACAGTCAGGCAAGATTCTAAGCAATCAGTCTCATGAACTGAAAAAGATCATTTAATTTAGAACATGAGTCTATTCTGAAGTAATAAAAACAAATGCACAGAGGTTTCTTAGAATAGAGAAATATGACAAAATAGGGCTAGAGAGATGGTTCAGCAGCTAAGAACACGAGCTACTCTTGTAGAGGACTGAAGGAACTCAGCTGTAACTCCAGCTCTAAAAGATCTGAAACTCTCCTTTGGCCTCTGCAAACATATAAAATCATACACACACACACACACACACACACACACACACACACACACACACGCATGCACGCATGTGTGTGCACACACAGGCACACATGCACAGATGTATACACACACCCATGTTTGTGTATGCAACTAAAAATAACAATAAACCTTTAAAAAAAAAAAAGAAACACACAAAGGAGGAACCTTAAATGACAAAGGGAAAAGGATCTTAGATGAAAAGCCCAATGTTGGGAGAGGGAACTTGTAGAATCCACCTCCAGTAGAAAGACAGGGCATCAAGTAGAGGTATGGTTGCCATCCCACAGTCAAAAACTCTGACTCAGAATTGTTCCTGTCCAAAAGAACTGTAGAGATGAAAATGGAAAGAGAAAAGAAGGAAATGAGGTCCAGTGACCAGCCCAACTTGGGATCCAGATCAAGGGGAGATTCCAAGGCCTGATACTATTACTGATGCTATACAGACAGGAGCCTAGCATGGCTGCCTTCCAAGGGGCCTAGTAAGCAGGTGACTGAGACAGAAGCAGATACTTAAATCCAACCAATGGACAGAAGTCAAGGACCCCTGCAGTTGAATTAGGGAAAGGCTGGAAGAAGCTAAGGAGGAGGGCAACCCCTAGGAAGACCAGCAATCTCAACTAACCCGGGGAAAACTGAGATCTCTCAGACACTGAGCTACCAACCAGGCAACATACACCAGCTAATTTGAGGCTCCCAACCCATATACAGCAGAGGACTGTGGGGTCTGGCCTCTATGAGAGAAGATGCACTTAACCTTTGAAAGACTTGAGGCCCCAGGGAATAGGGAGTCCTGGTGGGATATGGGGGTTGTGGGGACATCTTCTTGGAGATGGGGGAGGAGGAATGGGGTGAGGAACTGTTGGAAGGCAGAACAGGAGGGAGATAACACCTGGACTATTAAAAAAAGATTAAAGATTAAAAAAAAAAGAAACATGAAAAGGGACTGGAAATAGTAAAAGCCACAGAAGGGGATGCATACAAGGATTCACTGTCTTTTGAACAAAGGACGCGGAAGCTGTTAGGGACTCACCACACTTGCAACATCATAAGCAAAACCCGTGCAAGCTCAAGCTAAATGGGATCTCAGTGTGAACAGGGGAGTTGGGCACACATTCCCACGCCCCTCTGTGGGGATATTAGCAATTGTTAGCTGCTGGGAGAGGAAGAGCTGCCTTTCTCTGAGAATGTAGCCCCTGGTAAGCTGATCAGACTCCAATGGAAGACCATATTTGGATAGCATGAATTGGACTTGAAAGATTATTTTTTTAAAGACATAAAGTTGGATGGATACAGAAGAGAATTGGATTTGGGAATGGTTCAAGAAGAGGTTGTAAATATGGTCAAAATGTATTTAAAAAATTCAAAAAGCTAATAAAATAAAATGAGTCCCCCTGTTGGTTGTCCAGTGCAGAGTGGTCAGCCTTGAAACTATATATACACAAACAACAAAAACAGATGCAGCAGGTTCTATTTATATACATTTATGTACACACACATATACATTCACATACACTGAATATAATCCAGGCAAAAGAGGCTATCAACTTGAGAATAGGAAGGTACAGAAAGGGTTCATGAGAAAGGAGGAGGGGATGGAGGAGGGAAAGGAGGAGATGATGTAATTCTATTAAATAAAATTTAAAAGCAAGAAATATAAAAAAGAAAAATTATTGAACTATTTTATGTTTTTACTAGAATGTTAGAAAAGAAAAAGGATTGATTTTAAAAAATGCAATCATGTAAAGGGTCTAAAGTTAGAGTTTTGGGAATGCCACATGAAATAGCCTTCTAGGCATTCCGAACCTTTGCCCCTAAGGCTCCTCAAAACACAGGGATTTGTCTATGGTTTCCTCTGAATGGCATAGGTACTGACTTGCCTGCTAATCAAGCTTAATTAAATGACCTCTCAAAATCTAAATAGCTTTGAGACTGTTATATCCTATGCCACAGATATTTGGTAGTGTTCATTCAATGTAAATCATTCTGACTTGACTCATTAGAGAGAAAATGCAGACCCCAGAGGTTGGAGTCTAATCAGTGAACTTTTTCAAAGCATTTTCATGGCATAGAAAAATGATCTTAGTGTTTCTAATGGTTAGCAAGATCCTAGTGCATCCCAGCAGATGACATGACAGAAAGAAAAACAAACAATCAGACAGACAGACAGACAGACAGACAGACAAAACCCTTAGAAGCAAGGATTCCACCTGGGCCCCTAAAAGTCACCTCTAATGACTATCAACTGACCTTAACTATTGTTTAAAAAGTAAATTTTTTGCTTTCTATGTGGGAGAAGCATAGCCAAAGAATGAAATAATTGATAATAATACAAAATGAAACAAACTAGGCCAGATTATGAAGGGGACAATGATTCAGTTTTTATAAGCTTCTCCATGAAACCTCAACCAGGGACATTGACATCCCAGGTACAGCAATCAAAAAACACTCTGGCTATAACCAGGTTAAAGAACTCTTATGCTCTCTCTAAATGTAAATAATATTTTCTGTGGCCTGAAGCTAAGAGACATTAATCCATGGTCACAAAGTTTCTCTATTCTGGTCTCTTTTCTCCCTTCCAGTCACCAGGTAATAGTCCAATGCTGGCCATCAAAATTATTCTTCAATTTGGCCTCCTAGAATTTCTTCAAAGTGATAATGCATTTCCTCAGTTTACCAGACCACACACCCTGCACACACATCTGGGAACTAGATGTTATCTTCCTTATTCTTGGAGACCTTGGTCCTCTGGGAAGATCAAATGTGCTCATCATAGCCATTGGAAAGGTTTGCCGGCAGATACATCTTAATTAGAGGATAATACTTGTCCTTAGCAAATATCCCTCCTTAGAGTTTGAGTACACTTTCATATTGATCTCAGCCTCAGGCCTTTTGCTGCTGAGTGGATCATGGGACAAGGAAGATGGTGGACACTGAGGCCACCAATGGCTCTGCAGCCTTAGTTACTCCTAAGATCGATTAATGAAATACTCTAGGATTTCCTGGAGTAGAAGTGACTGGTTAAAAACTCTAGATCACCCTGCAAATACATTTATGTTACAGCATCTCCAGATGTGGAGTGTTTACCCTTTGTACTATTACCTAGCCTCCGATCTAAAGAACAGGGTTTGAATCATATCTCTGGCTTGGGTAGATTCTGAACTGCATGGATGTTCATTAATAGATAATTGTATAAACCTTGCAAGATTATCATCTGTTAAAAGCTCTCTGACAAATTTCAAGGACAAACTCTTATCATTTCCTTGCAGATGAACAGGAAAGTATTCTTTAGGAAAACCTGTCTGGTCTAAAGAATTTCGGATAATATAAATCTTTTCTAACATGTAGGTTGTCTTATTCTCCCATAAGCTACCTTCTGTACTACAAAGAAAAACACACAGTGGAAATAGCCAGTTAAGTACAGGCCGTGGACAGCCTATCCAATAGGTATTCAACTTTTCTAGATACCAATGATATTCAAAAGAAATAGAAAAGATTTAAGATCTATAATCTAATATAACAACAGACAAGGACTAAAAACAATGTTGTAAGACACATGAGAAATTTTAAGTATCGACTAGGTATTAAATGATATTATAAGATTAATTGTAATAATATAATAAAAGTATAGAATCATTCAAATCTCTCTTATGTTAGAGATTCATACTTAATTTTAAAAACATACTTGATTTTATGTTTAAAATACTCTAAAGAGCAGTATGCATGAACACATAGAACATTAGCACAATGACATGTATTCAGCCTGCATTGTAAGCTATTCATCAACATTCTCTCCCTTGATCTGGGAAACTTATACAATAAAGCACTAGGGACAAAAATAATAAAATAAGATGTCCCCAGTCTGTTTGACCAATTGTCTTTATTAAAACAATGAAAGTTTGAAGTGTTTAAGTTGAAAATTCTCTTGAGTTTTTTACATAACTTTTTACTAATAATTTGATTTCTGCCAATTTAATATTTAAAATTTTCACTAGATATAAAGAAAGCTAACAAATGACCAAATTCTCTATTTAAGTAACAAAATAAAAGGTCTATAAAAATCCAATGTTAATGCTATCACTCACTGTAAAGGGGGAGGTAGATCTGCTCTCTGTGTGAGGGTAAGCCTGTGTGAGGGTAAGCCTGTGTGAGGGTAAGCCTGTGTGAGGGTAAGCCTGTGTGAGGTTGTGTGAGGCTAAGCCTGTGTGAGGGTAAACCTGTGTGAGGGTAAGCCTGTGTGAGGGTAAGCCTGTGTGAGGGTAAGCCTGTGTGAGGGTAAGCCTGTGTGAGGGTAAGCCTGTGTGAGGGTAAGCTTGTGGATTCTGGTCACTACTCACAGTGAAGATTGAATATATGCCAGGGAATATTTGTAAACATTCAAGTTCTTCGTGGAATTTGTTATTATACTTGTCACAACTGTCTAATTCTCAGAGTTCAAGGGTCACAAGCTCTCAGGTTTGCTTTAAAGTGGTTTTCTTAGTAAAATCAAGTTACTCGCTAATTACCAACATTACCTTTAGTTACTTATTAATAATATTATCTCTTGGCTGGCATTAAGGAGCAGCAGAGACTTTTCTAGGGGAAGCAACAGGCAAGAGGACAAAATCAATTCATCTTGTCATTCTCACTACATACTCTAGAGCCAATATAAAGTGCTTAAACACATAAAATCAAACTTCTAAAGTTCAGAGACAGCCTCTTAAGCAACATCTTAGTAGGGAGAAAAAAATGTGAATCTCATCCTGGACTTTCAAAATTCTCACAATGAGTCATCCCTTTCAAAGCATTTAATCCTTTAAAAGGATTTTATTTACATTTTTTTTCACAGAAAAAGCAAGAAAATGGCTCACATCCTGAAACTCTAATTTCACATCATTAAAATATTTTCAAAGAAATACATAATTTTACAATCCAAATAGAGCTTTAATCTCCTTGTTTGAAATAATTAAAATATTTAAAGCGTAATATATTTTCCTTCCAATGATACATCTTATGAAAAGATAACCCAAAATCTACAGTTGTCAACTTCTACCATAAAAAAGGAAAGATGACAAAAGGAAAATTAGTCATATAAACAATGCCACAAGGGCTAACCCCAGTATCTCAACTATTTCTTTCCCTAATGTATTAAATTAGGTGGGGAGGAATTACAAGTTCGATAGCTATTAAGACAATCATTTCTTCGAGCAATAAAAAGCTTTAGTATAAAGAACTTGGGCTCCAGGTTGCAGTTACAAAGGTGATTTGTGTTACCACAAATCCTTGGCTCAGCCCAGGATGTAGAATAAATGTTTCTCATCTTCCATGTTTGGACATCTTAGTACAATTACTTCCATATATATATATATATATATATATATATATATA
>NW_022196894.1:53981728-54001602 GCF_008632895.1 Mastomys coucha | reverse complement strand
TACACTGGGGCACAGAACCTTCACAGGGCCGAGGTCCTCTCCTCCTATTGATGATCGATTTTGCAATTACTTCTTACCACCCATCCATGAGTCTGGTCCCCAAACATCTTACCAACTACAGCCTCCGTGAATTTCCCTTCTGTGGGAAGAGGGAAGTACTGGTTTGGAGACACATTGCTGCCATATCCCAGGAGAAAACCTTCCAGCTTTACGTGTGGATCTGGACGCAGGAACTTCAAGAGGATGGAGTCGCTGGTGGTGTTGATGTGTACTTTCAGGCTCGGCTTTTTACCTGATCATAGAAACATAGGTAAGCGCCTGATATTTCATCCCCTCCCCATACTGAAACCACCACCACTCAGCAACCCTTGCCTGCCAGAGGAATTATTCCTAGAACAAACGCTATCTCTTTGGCTTCTTAGTATGCTCAGACCAAAACATTTTGATCATCAATGGGAGGAGAGGCCCTTGGCCCTGTGAAGGTTCTGTGCCCCAGTGTAGGGGAATGCCAGAGGGTGGGGTGGCAAGCAGGGGAAAGGGAGGCAACAGGGGTTTGTTCTTGTTGGGTTTTTTTTTTTACCTTTGGAGGGGAAACTGGGAAAAGAGAAATCATATGACATGTAAATAAAGAAAATATCTAATAAAAAAAATCAAGGAAAATGTGCCTAATAGTATATAAAGCAGACAAAAATCAAAATACTGAGAGATCTAATTCTTGGCAGTTTGTTACTGAAGGGGTGAGTCGGGGGAGGTGTTGGGCGGGGGGAGGGAGGCTCATTTTTTCTTATCCAAAGTGGGCCAGAATAGTCACTTTACATACATTACTAAGATATGGTGCAAGGAGCCCAAGTTTCTTTTTTTTTTTCAAGACAGGGTTTCTCTGTACAGCCCTGGCTGTCCTGGAACTCACTCTGTAGACCAGGCTGGCCTCGAATTCAGAAATCTGCCTATCTCTGCCTCCCAAGTGCTGGGATTAAAGGCATGCGCCACGACTGCCCAGCAGAGCCCAAGTTTCTTATTGGTAAAATTAACCAATGTACCTTGAGGTGCTCTCCAGACCATTACCTACAGGTTTTGGTAACTAATAGAGCAGGGTGTGGAGGAAGAAGGAAGGTTCCCTGGTATAGGACTTGTTGAGGTGCTAAAATGGGTTGCATGCAAGAACCCTTAAAAACCAAAATAGGGTGTCCAATCCCCAGAACTGGAGATACATGTGGTTGAGAACTAACCTGTGTGTGCTGAGAAACTCTGGTCCCCTATAAAGGCACGATGTCCTCTTAGCCACTGAATCAGATTTCTCTAGCCCACAATTTGTTCTTTAGTCAACTGTTAATTTGTTTCACTAAGGAGTCATGCCTATTTAAATGGTGCTTGCTGGCCAAGGCCTCATTCATGAAATAAGATAAATATAAACTATATTCATAAAATATAATCTAATATTTTTCTAAGGTGACCCAAATTTCTGAATTATAAAACATGGTCTGCCTCAAAAGATTAGGGTCATGGGTTTTCTCTTCATTCTGCAAATATTGTTGCCCTTTGAGAAGACTGCCTTTACTGATTTAACAAGTCGTCTCCTGTTTCTCATTGGCCAAAGTCATACGTTGAATAAATGATAATGGCCATGCCAGTATAGCATGAGCCCCCCACAATAGTCACACCGAAGATTTATTGTATCTCAGCCCAAATGATTCTGAGCTATCTTGACAAATGTGGGACTGTTAGGGTTTCCTTGGGAAATGTTCTTCTGAGACCTTGCAAGTTAAATGTTTGGTCCCAGGCTGATGGATCTACTCATTGAGAGTAGACCATGAGAACTTTGACTTCATCTGTAGGTTAATCCTTTGAATGATTTGTAATAGGGTGACATTAATATATAATGGTGGAAAGCAGAAGGTGGTACCTATGTGGAGGGACAAGGTCACTATGGGCATTTTCCAGAAAGTTCCATCGTGTCTCTGACCCCACCCTATCTCTCTGCTTCTTGGTGAACAACATTGCTCTATAATGCACTTTCAACACAGGGTTCTGCCCCACCCCTAACTCAAGGCACCCAGGCCATCTGAGAATGCCCTGAAACCTATCAAAGCATGAACCAAAGTAAGCCTTCCTTCCTTTTAATATACTTATTTTGGGTATTTGTCATAGTGATAAGAAACTAACTAACACAGGTACATAAAAGGATTGCTTTAAGCCTTCAGAAGAAGAAAAGTATTCTCTTCAGGAGAGCCATGCTACCAGACTCACTTCTACCTCAGCAGCCAGGAGGATAAGTCCTATGTATGTACATAGTACATTTCACTTCCCCAAACAAAATGATTTTATAAACATTTTCATTCTTGGTTTTTGAAAACCATAGACACTAAGTATGGTGGCTTGAATGTGCTTAACCCAGGGAGTGGCACTATGAGGAGGTATGACCTTGTTGGAATAGGTGTGTGTCACTGTGGGTGTGGCCTCAAGACCCTCATCCTAGCTCCCTGGAAGTTAATCTTCTTATAGCAGCCTTCAGATAAAGATGTAGAACTCCCAGCTCCTCCTGCACCATGCCTGCCTGGATGCTGCCATGCTCCCACCTTGATGCTAATGGACTGAGCCTCTGAACCGGTAAGCCAACCACAATTAAATGTTGATCTTTTTTTTTTTTTTAAGATTTTTATTTATTTATCAGATGTAAGTACACTATAGCTGTCTTCAGACACACCAGAAGAGGGCATCAGATCTCATTACAGATGGTTGTGATCCACCATGTGGTTGCTGGGATTTGAACTCAGGACCTTTGGAAGAGCAGTCAGTGCTCTTACCCACTGAGCCATCTCGCCAGCCCCAAATGTTAATCTTTTTAAGAGCTGTCTTGGTCATGGTGTCTGCCCACAGCACTAAAACCGTAAGACACTGAGTGACTTATTGAAAATCAAAAGAAGGAACTTCACAGGTTACCTAGTTTAGTTCTTCTAAATGATGGCAATAGCAACTGGATGCACTTATGGTGCCCATTACTTTGTCTGTTTACTGTAGGGTCAAAACTAAGTCTTGAGGTTCTTGCTGCCTAGATTAGCCAAACCTTATCCTCCCCAAGGCCACTGCTATTACTCAACAAAGTTAGGAGTGATCAAGCTATGGGCCTTACACTGAAGGCTTTGGTTTGTCTTAATTTCACAAGGTTTTAATTAAATGATGCATAATTTAGAAAAAAATTAGATTTTTTTTCCAATTCAATTTTCCCCTTTAATCAGTGTTCCTACATTGGCCCCAATATTACTTCATTTTTTTTTCCTCAATAGAATGGATAACATGTAAGTCAAGAACACATTTTCCTGTTTTAGATGGTTGTCAGTTCTCACAAAAAATTGAAATACAGCCAGGCTGTTTGCAGTATACTGCTGAGTGGATACTAAAAAAAATTTAAAAAATAAACATTTTCAGACCCATCCTACAGATAAGGGCCAATCCCCGACACTACTGTTTATATTAGTGTTCAGTGATACTTTATACTTCTGGACAATGCTCTAATATCTGGAACTCATATCTCTGTTTATCACATATTAATTTTAATCTTTAATGGTAAATAATCTTTATTATGAATTATTATGGTTTGATTCTATCCTGAATGTTGAACTTTTAGACACTTAAATATAATGTTGTCATTTACAAGGTTGGCACTCAAAATCTGTGTAATCAAGTTACCAAAAATTCATAGTGCTTTATTTAGGTGAATTTATGATTTTGTGTTGGTCTGGATTTATAGATATCTTTAACCACATGTGGATAGAGGGTCACTGGTTGAACACACCTGATGGTTTAAAGCTCATTCATGTAATAAAAGTCATGTTTTTGGCATTTAGTCATAGTTACATTTCTGGCAAGTAATGTAGACAAAACAGAAAATAACACACTTCAATAGGACCTTTAACCAAAATAACACATAAATAAACAACAAATATATTACCTAAAAATGGTTAGGAGTATAGAAGAAAGGACTACAGAAAGAAAGTTTTATTACATGTGAGAGAAAATAAAAATATATTTTAGGAAATCAATAATAGACTGCTTTTGGAAAAGCTGCACATTGGCACAGTACATTCTTGGACCCATGACAGTGGTTTCTAATCCTCTACTTGCAACACCCTACAGTATCTCTCAATATTTCAAAGTATTGTGAAATTCTAAAAACAAATAAATAAAATGTCTTCCAAGGTAAAATTAAAATTAGCCCACTTTTAAATCCTAAAGGTAAACATAGGTATTAAAAACATGGGGTGAGATTGGCAAACCAGACTAAAGGAGGAGACAGCACTGTCAGCTCAAAGACCTCTGGGTCACCAGACCAATCAAAGGAGGGAGGCTGCCCCGCTGCTGAGGGCTGTGGACAGGTTCTAGTTCTGCCAAGAAACAACCTGGCCTGGGATTAAAGCTCAGTCACAGAAGGGGTACAAGGGTTCAAGCAACACCGAAACAAACAATAACAACAAACTGAAACACCACCAACAAAAACAGTACCGTCAACACCACCAACAAAACCCATACTTTGGTCAAAAGCAGCAAAGCCATTTCAGCCATCCAGTCACAGACCTCAGAAGAAGAAGTCAACATTAAAGTACACCTGGCAAAATGCTCTTCACAGAAAGACATCTTACACTTTTCAGGTATATACAATATAGTAGAAGTTGTTGATATTATGCTGGTCAAGATGCTAAGATCTTGAGACAGGAAGATCACTGATGTTTGCTTTGCAGGCGTCTTAGCCAAAAACAAATTCTAAACTCAGGAAGAAACTCCATTCCAAGGGAAGATGGAAGAAAATGATTGAAGCAGATACCAGACATCATCTTCTAGCTTCTGCATGCCTATACATGTGTATACACATAGGTACTCCAAGCACACAGCATGTACCATACACATGCACATATACATATACCATACATGCAGCTACATAGAAAGACAGAGAGAGAGAGAGAGAGAGAGAGGAGGAGGGAGGAAGAGAGGAGGGAGAAGAGAAACTGTAGACATCATACAAGTAAGTAGACATAGCTGTGCATTGTTCTACTATATGCAAGTCATAATTTACCAATTCTTGGTCAGTACCATTAATCAAAGGAAAATAAAAATTAAAACCACAATGATGTGTAATGGTTAAAATTAAAGTAGCAATAAGCTATTGATATATCAGGTACAATTTGGAGGTCGCTTACATTTTGATTGTGTTAGCTGGAAAAGGGTTGAAAAGTTACCAAAGAACCCAGCAATTTCAATCCTAGCTATTGCACATAGGAGAAGTGAAAACATGTCTATGTAAAACATGCATGAAAACATTCAAAGCAACATTAAATTGGAGACAAATCCAAAATCCATCAGTGGCTGAGAAGATAAACAAACCATGTCTCATTCACACAATTGGAAGTGATTCAGTAGTAAAAAACAAATGACCTATGTGTGCTAAAACAGACTGAAGCTTTATTCTGGCCTGTCATCTTGCTACTGTAGGATGGGAGAAAGCTTTCTTCCTTATATAGATGCCTTATAATAGGACATTCAAGTATGTTGCCCTTACAAAACTGGTAGAGTTAGCTTTAGTAGTGGCTAGTATTATTTATCATTTAATACACACACACACACACACACACACACACACACACACGTGCACGCGCACACACACACACTGACACTAAATCAAGTTATGTCAGAAAGCACTAACTTTCAAATGCACTCTATTAAAACATTCCAATGTCTTACTAACACAGGATATTATGGAGCTATCAAGACATCCCATCTCAGTATTTTTTATTAAGTACATATGTGACAGTATATTGGAAAGCCTTCAAAAACATAATTGGGAGCTTAGATTGTATTCCATGATTAAATTCTCATGCTAAGATATACCAACCATCATGTTAACTTCAGCCTTGGCGATAATCTACCATTTGCCTTGGTTTTTAGGAATTGAAACTCAGATCATGGAATAAAGGTTTGGTGCTCAACTGATTCTCTCTGTTCTGGTTTTAGAAGACAAAGGTATGTGTTAAAAGTTTTAGTAATCTTTCTGCAATATCTGCAGAGTGTCTAGGGAGGGAAAGGCTGTGAAACAATTATGCACTTGTTTCTGCTCCCCTGGGATAGATGGCAGGACCTTCTTGCCAATAACAAAAACCTAAAAGCCAAGGATGCTAGTGGGAGAATTTTTAAAAGGTTTGTTTTACTTTATGTGTATGAGTATTTTGCCTACATGTAGGTACATGCATGCCTGGTGCTCACAGAGACCAGAAGAGAATGTCCAGTCTCCAGGAACTGGAGTTAAAAGACAGTTGTGAGTCAGCATGTAGGTACTGAGAACTGAACTGAGGACCAGGAAGAGTAGCAAGTGTTGTTAAGCACCGAGTCTTCTCTCCAGCTCCCTGGTGGAAAGTTTACATAAAGACAAAAGGGAATTTCATTTCAATAATTTAAAAGAGTACAAAGATTTAATGTCACTATTAATTAAATAGTATTCAATGTTATTTAAACTGCTTTTGCCAGTTCTGAAATCGCCAGATACTTTATTGGCCATCCATAAGCAGTAGAGTCTAAATGAAGTAGTTATAGAGATGAGAACAACTGGGTCTCTTCTGCCATAGCATGAGACTGTGCCAGAATATGGAAGAAATTTAGATTACCTCCATGGTGTTGTGTGTGTGTGTGTGTGTGTGTGTGTGTGTGTGTGTGTGTGTGTGCCCGCGTGTGCATGTGTGTACAAAACTGCCTTATAAACATTTCCAGAGTTGTTGTCAGGAAAATTCTTTGTCATTTTTAAGTTGAAGGATGCTGGTGGCAGGGTGCCTGGAATAGTGAGATGACGACAAACACTTTGGACACTGTGAACCCTAACTTACAAGTGAAACTCATTCACCGTATATATAAAACACATGTCAAAGCAGAGATATAAACAGTGACAGTGAAGCTGAAGAGTTCACGATGTTCAAGAAATGAACAACAGCACCCAGAACCCGAGACAGTCACAAAGCAACCTTACATGTGACTTACCAATACAAATATGAAAACACAACTAAAGTACAATAAACTTGTAAAGAATGATAACTCTAAAGAAAAATGACACTGTAAAAATTGGAGAGAAAAAATATTGTGATAAAAGGTCCATACGTATCATAAATATCCCCAGTTCCAGAGAACTGGATCTTTAAATAAAAAATAAAAATTAAAAAAAAAAACCTCAAAATTTGAATTTACTTATCCATGCTGATCTATTTGTAGGCATCACAAGCTATACTTTCTCATGATCCCTGTTCTGGAACAGAATAGGACACTCCTTCTGCAGGACAGCATACAATGGGCCGGCAGCTGAGGAATTGGTTCCCATCGGCAACATGAACTCTCAGAATGTAGGAAACATACACTTGCTCACCTGGAGACCTCTGTGCACACAAATGCCCCTAAATGACTCCCACACAGCATGACTCTGAGGAGCCAGCTGGCTATTTATTTATAAGGACATTAAATATATCAAATATCCAGAAGATGTTTGCTGTTAAATTTATAATGCTTGAATCCAGCAATGTCCAAAGACTGAAGGGGAAAATGTTTTCCTCCTAATGGAACACTTTCTGTGTTTGTCCAGCTGTGGTGAAAAATGGGTCCCACTTCAGCGAAAGCAGCCACAATTTCCACCTAGGTCAGAAGCCCCAGTGCTTTCGCTGCTCGGGCCAACACCTCCCCATCTGGTGACTCTAGAGGAATGAATGACAGATCAAACCTGCCAGTGCTGACATCCTAATACCATTCAACAATGTTAATAGTTTTACCAAGGGAGGCATAACTGCATGGCCTGGATTATAAGCCAACTGAGAGCCAGGGAGGAAAATTACTTCTCATAGATGACTCAGTCAACAAACTATCTCTCTTATGGAGGCCTCACATCCTAAGATGTAGGCCGTCTCATTCGTACATAAGCCTTTGATCCGACTCTACTAAAGCTGCTCTTTAGATAGTCTGGAGAGGAAGGGGTGACGAAGATGATGGGAATAACAGATATGTACGATCAACAACTGTATATTGGCTGTATGCTCATGAGGACAAGTCTTCGAATGACAAGAAATATATATATATAGTTTACATTTGCCACTGAGAAGGCAATGGTTTGACCAATTTTGTCTCCACTGAAACACATGCAGAAACCTAAGTCCCACTGAAAACACCACCGGGTGTCGGACCCAGTGGGAAATTAACTACAGTTAGGCTGCTATAATGCCACTATCCAAGGTGAGCTCTGCCGTCTCCTACTCTGCTGCCCCCTGGTGGTCTCGCAGGTGATGAGCCCCAGAAAGGCCTGTCTAACACAGCAGGGCCTTGAGGCTGAAGAACACAACCCGTGAACTGAGAGCTGATTCGCTGCTGCTTACCTAGCCTCCATGACATATGTACATTTGTTGATCCGATTTTTCAATTCCCACTATTCTCTAGCTACTAGATACTTAGTACTAAGGACTTCTTTGAATGCAATGACTGGATTCCAGTGCTGACAACTAGATAAATGACTAATAGAGTCAACACAAGTATAGCCACAGTAGAAGGACTTCGTAACTGCTGCTAAAAGAAAATACGTACAAAGAAAATGTCCCTTTAGTAAGCAAGTCACAAAATTCTTGACCCATGGCATGGCCATGAGAGACCTCATGGTGAGAAACTAAGAGGAATGCAGGTGTAAGAGACAGTTGGTGATACTTTTGTACCATTTAGAAAACTTGTAGATTCTTTCTAATTGTTTAAAAGAATATTTAGGTTTTGTTGTTGTTGGTTTTTTTTGTTTTTCTGTTTACTTTTTTTATTTATTCACTTTACATCCCACTCAATGACCCCTCCCTGTCAGCCACCCCCACAATCCTTCCACCCCACTTCCCCTTCTCCTCTGAGCGTGTGAGTCTCCCCCTACACCGAGGATCCCCCAACCCTGGCATTTCAAGTCTCTGAGAGGCTATGTGCTTTCCTTCCCATTGAAGCCAGATGAGGCAGCCCAGCTAGAAGAACACATCCTACATACAGGCAACAGCTTTTGGGGCAACCACCACTCTTCACAAACTGGATGCCTCAAAAACAAAGCTGATGAACCCCAAAGCACTTTTTTAAGAACTCCATTTATAAACAATATCATGGGAAAAAGACCTCAACTACAACTCTGCTAACTTTCTTATTATAGAAAAATATATATGTAGGTGTGTGTATATATGTGTGTGTGTGTGTGTGTGTAATATTATATAATATATACTGTATGCATATGAAATGTTCAATGAATACTATATATACATGAATGTAATGCATGTTAATCACATCCACACATCCTTCTTTCCTTCCTCTAACTACCCCCTAGTTCTGTTGAAGAAAGTCTCTGAATTATGGTTTCATAGAGCTATAATTTTGGGAAACAGACAAAAGTAATATGTTTGATAATTTGGGAATCAAATCAGCTTCTAATTTAAGTGTCTTTTAGTCCAACTAATCCAATGAGAGACTTAGAGGTCAAGGAGAATATTTCCCAGCATTTAACAAAATTTCAAACTCATACAAAACTTGAAAAACACTTAAGAAAACTTGCAGATCCTTTGCAATTTAAAAAAAAAATCACTGTGATTTTGGTTGTTGTTGTTAAGGGAAGACATAAATAAGCTATGGAAGTTAACTCATTTCACTTCATTTTACACACACAATCTATTTGGTTAACTTTCCAAATGGTTTAATGCTCCTTTCTCTTTTTTAAATTCAAGTGACTCCAAATTAGCTATAAAATCATTTCATCCACCCAAGAGGAAAACATACCACTAATATTACAAGAACCCCTGCACGCAGAAGACTCAACACCACCTCTGTGAAGACACCGTTCTAAGGAATAAATGGGATGTATTCAATAACAACGAAACATTGCCATCATTCATGAAAAAAAATCATTACCAACCAGTCACAAAACTGCCTTCAATAACTCGGACCATTTCTTTTCTTTTTTAAAAAGTGTCAAATAAAAATATGAGGTGGAGTGGGAACAAGCTGGTTCCTGGGCCTGCCATTGGTTATTCAGCCATTCATGCATATCTTCATTAGTTGTTCATAAATACCAAGTGTTGACAAGAGTACTTTGACATTTCACAGTAATAAAAAGTTTTCCTTGGGCTGGTGGAAATGTCTGAAGTGTCATTGGGGTATAAACAATTGACTTCATGTAGTAAGGGATAAAAGGCCATGAGACTTAGGGGGATTTTAAGAAAGTCCATTGTACATTGACTCTACAATAACAGAGTCCCATCTTACTTATATAAAGGAAACAGAAAGGATTCTGGGATAAACTTTATATAGTCTGTGGTATTCTGTTACAGCAGCATAAAATGAAGACTTAAGACTCCTTTGACTAAGTTTATTTCAATAACTATTTTAGCACATAATAAGTTTAGAAGATAGGACTTTTTGTAAAACAGTCCAACAAAATTGGCATTCTTAGCAATAACTACAATATAGGCTAAAGCATTGGCTTGCTTTTTTTTTCTAGTTATTTTGGTGTTAAGGATATATTTTAGTCCATATGAATTATTTCTTTATCTCCAAATTAATCAATTCTAGAAAGATTAATTTTAGTGTTATATATACTTAAAATTAAAGAGGCATTTGATGTAAACTTTGGCCTCAGTATCCAAAGGCTACAGTTAAAGTTCTTCTGGTTGTGATAGCAAATTCCTATCTGAGATATTGCTATTTTGATGCCTGTTTTTATTTCTTTTTCACAGTAAAAAATTAACATAATTTAAATGTTCTATTTTTAAAATATTACTAAAATGTAAAATTTTTAGTTCACAAACAAATGTGGTGTGTATGAGCTTTATTCCTAACATCTGCTATAATTTTGGTTAATGTCGCGTTTGAGTTTTTGTAGGTAAGGAATAGAAAGTCTGAGACTTGGCATCATTACCTACTGTTCTCACATTATTAAAATTTCTCAGTTTTGCAAGGTGGGTATGATTCAAACTTTGGCTTAAAAGAGAATTTTATAACTTTTTTTTAAATATTAGCAAAATTTAACTGAATGAAGCCATTTGAAAAAGTAAACATCATCCTGACTTTTTAAATTGCATGAATAAGTTGTATGTTCCCTTAGAACTCAGGATTCTAGTGTGGGGAAGTTTGTGCTTTTCTTTTCTCATATGTAGAACACATATTCTGAAAGAAATTTCATCTCTTCTAGTAAAAATAATCTATATTTTGAAATAAAAGAATGAGATTTCCTTTAAGTATTATAAGAATTATTCCTGGGAGATCAATCCTGAGACACAGAACATGGAAGTTCCTTAGTACGGTATAAATTGAGTTTTAAAATAATCAGCAAGAGAAGCTAAGAGACACAACAGGCTGGAGGAGTTGAGATTGAAATAATAGTCATAGAAACTTTGATGCTGAGAAAAATGGCGAATTCCAACAAAGCAATTCATTGGTAGAGGGAAATAGACAAGTGCAAATACCAGGATAAAAATCCAAGATTACACCATTGAGGTGGTCCTGTCTTCCATCAATAAGAAATTGCTGTGACCTGAGGGACAGTGCATCCAGTGACTGGTTAGGAACGAGTCAGCATGTAGGGAAGAAAGGGCCAGAGTAATGTCCTTGACCGTAAGACACCCCATGAGCAGAGGTGTTGAAAGCAGAGCGGTTGTTGCTGTTGAGTTGTCAGGTGCAGTGGGTCAAGCAATAGTGGAACTGAGTAGGAGAGTCAGATTATGTAGGGCCCCTGGGGGCCACAGAAAAGTTCAATCACTGCGACAGAAGTCAGTCAAAAGTATGTTCCTGAACTAAACGTGTGTGTGTGTGTGTGTGTGTGTGTGTGTGTGTGTGTACATGAACAACTAAACGTGTGTGTGTGTGTGTGTGTGTGTGTGTGTGTGTGTGTACATGAACATAAGCACATACATATCACATTTCTGAGAAATTAATAATACAAATTTTAAGTAGTAGAAAAATTACAGAGAAATATGGTTAAAAATACTGCCTCCTTCTCAATTCTATTTTTACCCAAAAGCTAAATGAAAATAAAGCAATTGGCACGTAACTGTCTCTATCGACATGGCCTGAAGACCTTGCTGCTTACAACTCATCTACTCTGTCCCCAAGGCAATTTCACTTTACTGTATGAGTTTAAAGTCTTCCCAGGGATTGCCACTCACCTTTGTTACTAGCCCTCTCCACAAGCCAGTACTTACCGTTTCCTGCTTATTCCAGTGTACATGGGACCACTCAGTGAAAGCTCTCCCTGATGACACTCTCCTCTCTAATAGGAAATGGCATTTTGCCTCTAGTCCACAAATAATCTCTTAGATTTTGGTCAAAACTGTCCTCTTCCTTTTCAATTAGCATGAAATCTTTACTTTTTAAGTTTCAGGCATTTATTATACAAAACAGTAGTTTTAGACTACAGTGTCTAACAGTATACTGTATACTTTAAAATGGTGAATATATTCTATTTTCTTACCACACACAGAAAAATCTATAAACATGATTAACATTTTTATCCTGCTTTTTAACAGCATATTATGTACTTTTAAATATTGGATACATATTATTTTCTTATCATATAAAAATCTTTAGGTGTGATTAACATTTTAATTAGTTTTAATTAATCACCCTACAATGATACATATTTCAAAACATCATATTGTATGTCACAAGCATAACAATTACTTGTCAGCCAAAAGATAATTAATTAAACAGTAAGAAAAAATATGTTATTGTATTATTTGTACTAAAAAACCCTAATTATAATTTGTTATAATGATAGTATAAATTTATAATTTGCTCTACTGACATTTGTTGTTTTTATTTTTTTAATTAAAAGTAATGGTTATTTTTATAATTGAGTATCTTTTAGGAAGAGGCCCCTGTATAATGTCCTTTGTAAGACCTTGGGAGTATGAAGACATTTCATCCCTGAATGGCCAGTATCTCCATTAAAGCAGAAATGTATTTTCTCTACTAACTTTAATTTTATGTCTGTAAACCCCTTAACTTCTGTGAGATTCTCACTTACTCTCTGTCTCCTCCTTTTGTTGTCTCTCTTTCCAACTCTAAAGCTTCATCTTGCATCCCTGGATGTCACCTTTGACTCTTCTCATGCCACATAGACTTCTCATGACCCATAGAGTATCATCCCCTAGAGAGGGCGCCTCTCCCCTTTAGGAGGAGGCACTACACCAGGTCCCAGACTCTACATAGACTCAATATCTGAAGGCCCCGAAGACCACTAGTCTCATACATTTTTGTGCTCATCATCTTTCCCACTCATCCCTTGTCTAGTTCAGGTTAATCAAGTACAAAACACTGCAAAGTTCTGTTACTTCCTTTTCCTTCTTTCTGGACACTGGAAAAACAGTAGCTCAGCCCTTAATCCTTACAGGATAAAGGTATTTTAGAAAGCTATGCTTATAAATAGAGAAAAAATTAAGTCCAACAACATAAGGATTCAGGTCCTTAGGATAAATAGAATTGTGTGACTATAAAAGATTGTGTACCCTCACACCTCAGGGGAGATGCTAATCTGTTAAGAGTTCATTTGAGAGCCCCTGAGGTGGTGTATCAGATAAATGAGCTTGTCATGAAGTCTGAGGACCTGACTTTAATTCCTAGGTCTGGTGTGGTAGAAGGATAACTGGCTCCTGAAGAATGTTCTCTGCTTCCCAGATGTGCACCATGCTGGGTGCACGTGAAAAAGGCAGGAGGCAGGCAGGTAGGCGAAAAGGGAGGGAAAAGAGGGGGAAGGAGAGAAGGAAAAGAAGAGAGTGAGGGAGGGATGGAGGAAACTTCTTAAAGAGTTAATTTGAGAGATGGTTAAGAGCACTTGTTGCTCTTGCAGAAGACTCTGGCTTAGTTCTTAGCACTCACATAGCTGCTCACAAATGTCTGTAGCTCTAGATCTAGGGGATCTGACACCTTGTCACCTCTACGGACCAAGTACTCATATAGTACCCATACATTCATGCAGGCAAAACACTCATAATAACATAAAAAATAAAACTTGAGGAGTTAATTTGTAAGTACAATAACAGCTATGAGCAAAACGTTTGCAAAGGAAGAATGGTTCTTTCTCTGAGGCATGCAGGACAGCATTTTTCCAAAGATTGCTCAGAGTCAGCAATACTATTTTCATCCTGGAGGACATTAGCAGACAGTTGGAGAGACTACCAATACATGGGATGGTTGAGATTTATTGAATTTAGAGAAAGCAGAGAGTATTTTACAGAGAAATGCTCATAGGGAAGAATGGACTTCAACTCAACTTTGAGAATAAATGTCAAATCAAAGTCAGGATTTAGAAGAGCCATCAGTTTAAAAATGGTCAAGACACAGCCCACATAGAACTGAAAATCACAGACATAGCTACAGAAAGGCAAGTAATCCACTCTGGTTGAGATGCAAGGATCATATTCATAAATACTGGCAGCAGAGGAGTTGGAAAAAATCTTGAAACCAATTTTGTCTGTTCCCCTTGATCCCTCTTGACAAGACAATGGGCAGATACACAAGGGCCAGACTGGGGATTTTTTTTATTTTTTTACAATGAACCACTTTTCTCCATTCCAAATTCAAGTTTGATTAACAGAGGCCTCGATTCACTGACCATAGACACAGCATTTCTGGTGTTCATCAGTCCACTCTCCTTGCAAACATGGCATTTGGCAAGAGGCATGAGTTGCTTGTCTTTGGAACTAGCTCAATGGCCGCCTGAAAGGCGGACAGCTATCCGCTAATGTGGCATAATAGCCTCAAACTTGGAATCAGCAACACAAACAGGAAGTGCTAACTTCAGACAAAAAGGCAACAACTCTAGGGGCTTTTGGCAAAGTTATAAGACTGGATTAAGAGGGCTGGAAATCATAAAATCCTGGATTTGCTCTTTGGACAGAGTTTTTCTGGCCAGCCATTGGTCATGGAATCACTTATAATCAATTTCAGGATTATTTTCTTTTGTGTGCTTTTCCTACGTTCCTTTCATTACATTTATTTTTAGGCTGGTGACTCCCTGGCAGCTTGCCTGTCGTTCTTTAGGCCTTTCCTTTCCTCTTTGCTGCTGTGATCCAACAAAGTAAGTGAAGTAGCAGTGGACTAAGTTCAACCAGGCAATTGTAGGTCCTTTACAGTGCATTTCAGCCACCCCTTTCCCAAGAGCATGTCTCATGAAGCTAAACAACACCCAGACAGTTCTGAAACCATGATATCAGATCCTGGTGGGCAATCTTGGAACGAAATTTGTATTTGTTTGGTGCCAAGGGATTAGTTTATCTGTATTAGTTCTGATGGGGTGCAAAACATCCCCGTCATTCTGAGTGGAAACTGAAGCCTGAGATGAGAATCTACCAGGCATGGGAGCTCGTGTAGCAAATCCCTATTAGTGGCTCACTGTTATCAGAAATAGCTTGTTTCCACTAGGCTCAGGTAAGAGTAAATATGCTTATCATTCCTTGCATTTTTTTTAACTTTTAGTTTTTACAGGATCATAAAACTTAGCTGGTAAAGATTAGACAGGGAAACTAAAACATGCCTCCTCCCATCAAATCAACAGAATCTTCCCACAACCATACAGAAAGAAAACATCACATGTGTCAGCAGGAAGGGCATAGATTGCATATGGAGCATCCAAGCTGTGCGTTTGTTTCTAGCATGAGGGGCTTGTTGTCTGCCCAGTAAAGCAGCAGATTTGACCCAGGAAGGAAACATGGAGACCATGTCCATACTTGACCTACTGCATGGCAAGGGACTGTCCTAACAGCATCATTAGGGTAGGGCAGGGCCTAGCCCTAGAAGCCATCCTTCCTTAGATATGGGTAGGACTTTTAGAATTGTGATGCTGAACTGTCGATGACTATGCTGGCCCACTTTTGCCTTGCAACACATTCATACAACTTTTTCCTCCAGCAAGTGATACTTTCCTTACTCCGGGCACATGAAAGGAGTGTGTCTCCATCTCCCTGAGATTATTCATGACCATGTAACTAACCCTCAGTACCAGGTCATTCCCTAAAGGAAGACATGAAACATTCAGGTTAGCAGTGAGAACTATTAGTGAAAGAGCTTTTACTTGCTTTCCCTCCTGCACTGGCCAGAGTACACTGACCAGAGGAAGTCTTGGTCCTGGTTATTACAAAGAACAGAAAGCTAATCGTATTAATAAACATGTGATTGAGCAATACATGTCCTTTTGTTGTTTTGAAGCCATCAGGAGTTGAGATAGTTACCAACACAAATCTAAGCAATCTGACAACCGCAGACGCTGAAAAACACCGTGAAGGAAAATGGAGCCGGAAGCCCATTAGGAAGGGTGAGTGCATGCAGGCACAGAGCCTTTGCTCAAGAAGGGAGACAACTTCCCTTTAGGATGAAGACACAAAGGAAGTTAAGAGGCTAATCATTCAGGTATGTCAAAAAGGAAAATTCTAGGCAGAAGGAACATGAGACATGAAGTCCAGAGAGAGGAACATGGCTGGAGACGACAAGTGGGAAGGAAGCCATTAGAGGTAAACTGAGACAAATTCATAGACCTTTCGGCAGACCTTGACTCTGTGAGCTCAGGAATGTTTAGGTCCCATCAATCACTTGTTTATCAGACTCGATCTGGGTGCTGCATTGAAGCTATTCTGAAAGGTACATGTGACTTGTCACAGAGTGACGGCAATTACGTAATAGATGAGTGTCTACTTTGAGTAGGAGAGAACATGACTGAGAAAAACATTCCCGACAATTCTGTGTAAAATCTGAAAAAGAAAGCTTCAAAGACTTGTAACTGTATCAAATGTGATGCATGAGAGAAGAACTGAAAGAGCCACAGATGTCTTTAGAGGTCTTCAGGTGAGCCAAAAGAAAGGTGGCAGAGTATCTAACAGAGTTAGCAAAGGCCATAGCAGAAGAAAGGCTGGGGTACAGTTATTTCTGGAACCTCATTTGAGACATGCTGAAAATTAGGTATTGGTTAGAAAACCAAGGAGAGACATTAAATGGGGAGTCAGTTAAATGGATCTGATGCAGGCTGGCAATAGAAAATTTCAGCTTGTTGTATTTAGCTCATTTTAAAATCATGAGACTGGGTGAGATCACCAAGACAGCGAGAACACAAGAGAAGAGATCCAATGTCTCCGTCCTGAGACACTCCAGTTTAAGAAACTGGTTAGATGAGAATGAATCAGCAATGAAGGCTGAAGAGCAGCTAGTGAGCAAGGAGCAACAGCAGACAAATGTGGAAAAGCCCTGAGATATGAAGCCACCTGCCAAGGGGAATCCTGTGTGACTCTGATCCTGGGCTAAGGGCTCACAGCTCAACTCATGAGGCAGCGTTTGTGCCAGCACTCAGCGTACATGCTTACTAGCATTGGCGGGATTTATCATAAAATTAGTCCAAATTGGAAATATGTGGATTGCACTATAATGATAAATCAAACAAGACAATAGAAAACAAAAGAGAGAGTGGGAGAGGGGAGGAGAATGAGCTGGCATGACAGCCAGGAAAACAAACATGTTCTTTGTAGTCTTCTTCATTAGGAAGAATGTTCTTTGAGATGTACTTATCCAAAGACACAAGCCATATACAGAATTTTTTACTACAGTAATTTTACCATTAATAAAGGTCTCTGCATATCTACAGTTCTAAATCAAGAATGTGTGTATATGTGTGTGTGTGTGTGTGTGTGTGTGTGTATGTATGTTCCAAACCTTCTTGAAAACACTGGTCTGGGCCAGTGCCCTAAGCAGACCTTGAGCACAAATTTTGCAGCCAGTCCCACAATACTCAGAGGAAGCTCCACTTCTAGGCGCTCTAACACGCCCAGGATCAGAGGATTAGAGGTGAGGAGGACATAACATCTGTCCCAACACCTGGAGTAACTGGGACCAGTGGAACCCAGGCATGTAGGAACTCTGCCAGCCCAGAGGCATGGGTTCCTTAGGCACAAACTCTGCAGTGAGTCCCATAATACCCAGAGGAAGCCCTACTCCCAGGTGGTCTAACAGAACACAGGATCACACAGGATCCTAGAATCACAGGATCACAGAGACAGCTTGACTCTGAGGAGGTCTGACACAATCAGGATCACAGAAAAGACAGGCCCTAGTCAGATTTAGCCAGGGCAGATGGTCAACACCAGAGATAACCAGATGGCTGGAGGCAATCATAAGAAAAGAAGCAACAGAAACCAAGGTTACTTGGCATCATCAGAATCCAATTCTCCCACCACAGCAAGTCCTGGACACACTATCACATCGGAAAAGCAAGATTCGGATCCAAAATCACTTCACATGATCATGATAGAGGACACTAAGAAGGAAATAAATAACTCAGTTAAAGATATACAGGAAAACACAGGTAAACAGCTAGAAGCCCTTAAAGAGGAAACACAAAAATCCCTTAAAGAACTACAGGAAAACAAAATCAAACAGGTGAAGGAAATGAACAAAAGCATCCAGGATCTAAAAATGGAAATAGAAACAATAAAGAAATCACAAAGGGAGACAACCCTGGAGATAGAAAACCTAGGAAAAAGACCAGAAGTCATAGATGCAAGCATCACCAACAGAATACAAGAGATAGAAGAGAGAATCTCAGGGGCAGAGGATACCATAGAAAACATTGACACAACAGTCAAAATGCAAAATCAAAAAGTTCCTAACTCAAAACATCCAGGAAATCCAGGACACAATGAGAAGACCAAACCTAAGGATAAGTATAGAAGACAATGAAGACTCCCAACTTAAAGGGCCAGTAAAAATCTTCAACAAAATTATAGAAGAAAATTTCCCTAACCTAAAGAAAGAGATGCCCATGAATATACAAGAAGCCTACAGAACTCCAAATAGACTAGACCAGAAAAGAAATTCCTCTTGTCACATAATAATCAAAACACCAAACACTAAACAAAGAAAGAATTTTAAAAGCAGTAAGAAGAAAAGGTCAAGTAACATATAAAGGCAGGCCTATCAGAATTACACCAGACTTCTCACCAGAGACTATGAAAGCTAGAAGATCCTGGGCAGATGTCTTACAAACCCTACTAAATACAAATGCCAAGATCCTGGGCAGATGTCTTACAAACCCTACTAAACACAAATGCCAACCCAGGCTACTATACCCAGCATAACTCTCAATTACGATAGATGGAGAAACCAAGATATTCTATAACAAAACCAAATTTGCACAATATCTTTCTACAAATCTAGCCCTACAAAGGATAATAGATGGAAAACACCAATATAAGGAGCAAAACTACACCCTAGAAAAAGCAAGAAAGCATTCTTTCAACACAAACCTAATTCCACCTCTAACAGCAAAAATAACAGGAATAGTTACTTTTTCTTAATATCTCTTAATATCAAAATTAATATTACCAACATATCCTAATTGATTCAAATTCAAAAGTATGAGGAATTGGAAATTTGTTGGCTATCATTTGGTGGTCTTTCTAATTTGGTAATTGGAGAAATAAGTCCAATATTGTATAATCCATGTATATTTTCTGCTTGTTTGTACCTGACAGTGTCTTTCTGGGTACCACATAAGGGTCTTGAAATCATGCTTCTCCAATCTCAGTCTCTCTATTAGTAGTATTGTTTATTTGAAGTTTTTACACTATACCACTATACTATGGTTTTCAGAACAGCTTATATATTTTAAAATTATTTATACAGCCAAAAGAAATGTAAACAACTTGGGAGGTGGCTTATAAGAGAACAACAAAGAGTGAGACTGAATGCTTTGCTTGATGTTTGTAACTATTGTATCAATTTTGAAGAGGAGGACTTTATAAGTTGCTCTTTCTCTGAGATGAATGCTTTTCAAAATTATCACAGCCAATGAACCAAATTCTTACCCTCACCTA